>NC_073720.1:39092642-39271668 GCF_023634085.1 Falco cherrug
CATAAACTTTGGCATAGATTCTCTTTGTATAGCCAGCTGCCACAGAAGGCAGGAAGTTTGGCTGTCTCTGTCCAGCTCACACCACTTAGGACTCAGGTAAACCTGAGAAGCCACAGCCAGTCCATAGACCCACTAAGTTACAAACTAAAGCAAACCAACTCAACAATAAACAGGAAAAACTCCAACCCCTCTAACTGACCCTCACTTAATTTGAAAAAACTCCTGATAAATATTGTTACCCTCTTAATCACTAGGGGCAAACCATGAAGATATTTAAATTATAAAAAACCAAACAAACAAACAAAAAAGAGGCAATAAATTGAAAAAAGAAATTAGATAAATAAATAACTTAAAATGCATTGCAAGACACCCTGTCCCATTCCATTGAAGTGTCCATAATGAAAACTTTGAAAAATTAAGATTTGAAAAAATAGGAATGCACAATGGGAATAAAAATGTTTTGAATGTAAATTTGCTGTGATAACTAATGTTGCCAACTCCCTTTTCTGGGAAGAGACCTATTTCTCGAACATGATTTGGTTCAGCCCTCAGCCATCCAGCCTACTGCGTTACTGTTTTCATGACAGAGGATTCCTTCCCTGAGCTGAAAGACTGTGATTATCATTTTATATCCAAAAGCTATGACTTTAACTTACTCTATGCAGTGAAAACTGTCATACATTATAAAACTGTTTATAAGACTAGTTTTTTCATCTTCCACAGTACTTGATCACCTCTTTCAACAGTGAGTTGCTCTTTGAATTATTCCGGTTGTGTATAATAGTTCATTTATGTGTTCTAAGCACTAGTTTAAAATTAACAGTTTTGGAGTTTGCTATGGTGAAACTGAAAAGAAATAACTTGTTGCAAAAGTGTATACCATATAGTTACTAAGTATGAGAAGATTTTTACATCACATTGTATGTCTGTTTCAGATTATGCTGGGATGTATGCTTTTGTACATTCTCAAATAAATAGATACTAATGGAAGTGTTTCTGAAAAGTAACGCAGCAGTTCCCAGACCAGCCCTTGTTAACATCTTCTGCTTCCAAATCACACCTAAAACTTGCAGCAAAACCCAAATATTTAAAGTACACCTGAAAACTTAAACTAGCATTGAATTTATGATCATTTATCTCATCTCACTTCCTCAATTTGTAGCATTGTAATTAAAAATACCGATCGGCTTGTGTTTGCTGATTAAAAAATCTTACATGAGGATGGTATTTCTGGAATAAAAGAGACCGATTGTGCATCATCAAAAAGTAACCAGTGAACAGATTAATAGATAAAGCACTCTGATCACTGATAAGAACTGATAAAAACACTGATAAGAGTAAAAATTGTTGATACTAACCAAAGAACAGTTCATAAGTGAGATGGATGGTGTTTTCTGATCAGCCAGCAGTCAATAAGACTTTTGACAACAATAAACTATCTCTTGAACAAATCAGTATAATAGGAAATACCTTTTAAAGTGATGTTAAATTAGGGATGATGAAGGCTGAAAATATTACTTACAATGTTGTATCTGACTGGTCAGGTTATTTATTGACAAGAGCAAAACTTGGCAGCGGTCTAACAACTTCCCTGAGAAAGCAAGAGCACTATGGCACCTTGTAATTTCAAAATAACAGTTTGAGTATAACCAACCACAAGGTGACTGATATACAGCACAAAAGGAAACAAGCACGTAACTGTGGAGCCCATGGCTGTTACATCAGACGGATCAGTAAATGTATGGGTAAATTAGGCCTCCATTTGGAAACCATGCAAACTAGGCAAAAAACCCCACATGGACATATAAATTAAGTATCTATTACATTTTCACCTAAAACCTGCATAAAAAATGTTTTAATATTTGTAAAAGGGGGGTTGAATTTGAGAATCTAAATAGTTTCAAAAGATGTAAATTCAAAATTGTTGAGCATTTGAGAAACAGAATGTAAAAAGCAGAGAAGAGTCTAAAAGTACTGTTTTGAGCCCTCAAGATAGAACATGATCCACTGGTGCTACAAGAGCACCAAATTCACAAGGCACACAAGCAACAGAAATCTTGAATTTATGTCTCATATGCCAGGATGAGTTACAACAGGAAGAACAATACATATTATGGACTCACATAACATAAACCTCTTACAACACACTACAGTTTTATGTTAAAATGTATATGTTCTGCATAACTGATTTATAAAAGATGAAGAACTGCACTAGCCCTGTATTTTCACAGTAGTACCATCCCTGTACAGGAGGGAACCAACCTACACCTGCAGGCAGAACTAAGTAAATCCATAGTTCTTTTTAAATTGCTAATCTCCTGGTCAAATTCAGTACTGATGTGAAGAGTAGCAAGTCATTCACTGAACATAAAGCAATTGTGAAGAACCACAAGGGAAAAAACAGTACTGAGATGCTCACGATCTTTTGGCATTTAGTGGATGCAACAGACATATCACAAAGTAACATGAGTCAAGGAAAGAACATGAACTGCTAGCAAGGAAAGCAGTTAAAAGAATCACCAAAACCAAGCATTCTTTCTCATAAAAAGCACCAAAAAACAAAGAAAAAGGGCAAATTTGGTTTGCTATCTTTGGCGACTTTGTCAGTTTTCCCATGCCTGGTATGAACTTTATAGATTCCCAAAACTCCTACTGTTGCTTTGCTGCTCACATGAAAGACAGTGTGGTAAGTATCCAGAAAACAATGTCTCTTCATAGGCACACAGTAATTATAACTGACAAAAATTAAAATATTTTGGAGAAAGTTACATCTGGCATACTTCTGTTAACATAACTGTAGCCTATAGTATCCTGTATCATAGCAGAGATATAACAGATGAAATTTGTACCTTATAACATGTAAGTAATAGCCATTCCACGGAATGGAAACAGCACAATTTTAGGTAGAAGAACTGACTATGTTTCGAAGCTGAATGAAAATTATATTTCAAGTTTCTTTTTCTGATTGAATGAAATAATTTTTCAGCAATATTTCTCTTAAACTAATATTTCATTTATTATTTTTTTTATTTTTGCATTCATGGAAAAAATACATCAAACATTTTACCCGTTGGCACCCAGATACCAAAATTTTTAGCCCTCCCCTGCCCAAACATCCAACCTTTTAGGAAAAGACTTAATGAAAATTGAAATGGGAAACTATTCCCATTGAACATTCCTCTTAAGGAAACAGTATTACCTTGGCCTTTTTTTTTGCAATATGCAAATGTACTTGAGTATAGTTTTTTATAATGAATCCAAGTGAGAACATTTTCCCGGTCCCCATCACTGTGCTTGATGGCAATTCATTATGTCCCACAGGAATGAAAGAGCACCACAGGTGAAATCCTTAGAAAGCAGAACTTTACTGAGCAGGGAAGAACAGTATTTTGGGGCTAAACTACCTCGGTTTTGGAATTTTCTCAGGCATGATTAAAGGCACATTCATGATGTCATTGTCTGGAGATAATTCTTGTGTCAGAATATCCTGTGAGAATTGGAAAAATGAGTCACAGCAATTTCTAAGAGGAACAAATCAGTTCATTTTCATGTTATCTTACGTTCAGAAAAATCTAACCTTTAATTACGGGGAAAAAAAGAAGAATTGTGCCAAAGCTGGACATTAGTATATAAATTCTAAAAGCAAATACTTAAATTTGCAACATTATCAATATTGAAAATAATGTTTTACAATAGGAAAATATTGGACACTTTGCTGAACCAGTTTACCTGGATAATGTTTTGGCATGCTCATGTGACTAGTAGAAAGAAGTTAGGATAGCAATATTTGAACATTTTAGGTGTCAACAATAATCCCAAAGAAGAAAATGATTACTAGTGGGCATGTAAATTTCACATTTTTTTCTTTAATACTTAGGGGTATTCTAAGTAAATATGTATTGGAAACCAGCAAATTAATCAACTCAGCTCACAGCCAGCTGTGCCAGTAACCCTGAAACTTTTTAAACATTCTTTTAGCAGTATGCATTTCCCCATCTTTGCTATCTAAACTGTAGAACAGTCCTGTAAAAGTAAGTCTATCCACGCACACAAAGCTTCAGCTAGTCCCATTAACTGATGCATTAACATTTCAGACCTAAGGTTTAATATGTCATTCCCAGGACAGGCTTCTGTCAGCATATCCCAGGTGAATATCCATTCACAGGAATGGAAGAAATAAAGGAAAAAAAAAAAAAGGCAAATTAAAAGTTCAGTCATTTCATGTCAGCCTATCTCTGCAATCATTGACCTTAATGGAGAATCATGCCTCAGATTATTTTGATAAATCTGCCTTTAAAGAATTATAACCATAGCAACATGGTCTCTCCATACCAGGGAAACATATCCATTTTCATGCCTGTAAGTGTAAAGGATGGTGACAAAACAGAGAAAAGGGTTAATTTTGTTCATCGTTGATCTTGCACACTCTAGCAGACATATGGGAATCTAAATAGTGATGTGTTATCACCAGAGCTGTGTTCAGAATTAAAATAACTGAACTTTTAAAAGCTGTGGACTATACACAGGATAATTAAAGTAAAAACTGAACTGCCCAATAAGATATTTGGGAATGGTAATCGTTTTGCTAGCTCTTTTTTAATTGGAATGTTTGTTACCAATGGTATTTGTGCCAGAATTTTTTGAAGAATAGAGTCTGTTCCCCTTTCAAGTAATACTCATGCCATGAAAAACAGGAGTTGAAATCTGGGTATCACTGAAGCCAATGACTTTGGCTGTTAACTATAATATAATTCAAATATCATCCAGTACCAATAATAGACCTTCTAAGATTAGATTTTTCTACTCTGCAAAACATAGAGTTGGAGGCATTAGTATGGAAGGCCTCTAATTTTTGCTGTTACAGTGAATTTTCTTCTACAAACAGACATTGAACATAACTTCCTGGGGAGAACAAGGAAGGAAGGAAGAAAGGATGGAAGGAAGGAGGGAAGAAAATTACTTTTATATTATGGAGTTAGTACTGGCAGTCCAAACACAGCTGAGTGATTGCCATGCCCTGTTCCATTCCAGCATGGGTTTTAAATTGATCATATATTCTACATCTGGTAGTCAGACCAGGAAGGGACCTCCTGTATAGTAAAGTTCACTTACTGTTATCATCTGTTCCACTAGTCTTCAAGGCTGTATAGTATTCTGATCTCCAATGCATTTGTAAGGATTTCTTAATGCATGGCATCCAATTTACTAGTGTCCTACAATGTTTTATCCCTTAGCCATTACTGGGTAGATTAAATAAGGTGACTCCCAAGACAAACACCTAACAATTCTGCCTTCAAGACCTAACTCCTGTCATCTACCCATTCTGCATCCTCTTCAGGCTGTTCCTTATGTCCTCCAATTTTGCTGAAAATTCTTTCCTTCCTTTAAACTCATATTTTCCTATAATTCACTGTATTAAATCTTTCACATAAATCTCTATGAATGGTATTATTCAGAAATCAAGGTAACATTTTTCAAAGAAGACAGCAGACTATTTTTGGAATCTGTTTTTGAATATTATGGTATATTTTATTACACAGTCTCTATTTCTGTCAGCACAAAACCAGACAGAAAAACATTTCAAGAAAGAGATGTAGGCAAGACTATTCTACACATCACACAGGTGAGGTTTCATGAAAAATGGTGTTCATCAGGTCCAGGCATGTAATGTGTATGAGGTGATGACCCACAGCTAAACAAACACTTAAAAGCTGTGAAGTAATGAAAAGTAAGCAATCAATGCTGATAAAAAAAAATCTCAAGAAAAATATCAGTTACCCCATCATGTAGAGGAAAGGGTGATTTGCACATTACTATTATGGAGATTGAGAAAAATAAGTGTTTGTTCTATAAAGTATTTTTTCTAAATTACTCTCAAATTATAGCTGATATCCACTTCTATTAAAGTTTCCCCAAGCTGAGAAATTTTAACTTCTGTATAAGCCAAGCTTCAATTTCTAAATTAAGAAAATGAAAAATTCTTGTATGAAATATTTGTGTACGTACCATGTACGAGTGCTTGGTAAATAAAAGTATACTTCTACAAAGACAGAACTGTTTTGGGTAGGAAAGTAACTTTAAGGTTTGCAATGCAAAGTTCTTCCTGGTACCTATTACTACAGTATCCAACCGCAGAGAAAGCTCTATTAGGGTTCACAGTCCTTTTTATATTTTGTAATTTAATAAAAAAAAAGGTTCAGGGAGGAGAAATTATTAAAATCAGTATCAAATAAAACAACACAGTGATTAAAATCTCATTTTTGCAGGGTCTTGTCTTTCCTTGTCTTTAGATAACTAGAGTAATAGCTGCCTTTAGCAAAGTGGTAATAACCATCTCAGTACTAGAATTCCCAAAAGCAGGAGCTGTGCCTTAACAAATGAATATGGAGATCTGAGCACAACTTTATTCAGATGTTAAAAAGAACGTTGTGGAATGGTGAAAACATGGCTGCCAGGCTTCTTCCCTGCCCCCTGTCCTTCCCTCCACGCCTCCACCCCCCCGCCCCCACTCTCCACCCCACCCCCACCCCCACCCCGCTATTTTCCCCTCCCAACTTCCCTCTCCTCCAAAACCTGAATGCAAAATAATGCAATTGGCACAGGAAATGATAACATGTTCATTCCTGAGCCAGGACTGTCTCTGGGCTATATCCAGAGTTCTGTTGCTCACACAGCAAATCCACTCTTTCAAGGTGGAAAACAACAATAATTCCCTATTTCATCTTTTGCTAGTGAAAAATATTATGGGTTTGGTGTCTTAAATGTTGTTTGTGAAGAGAAAACCTGCCTGGCATTTACAGCCTCAAAGTAATGATTCCTCCTCTACATTTGTATTTTGTATGTCAAATAAATTTGCCAATTTTACCTATTAAATGCTAATAAAATGGACACATGTCTAAAATGGTAAACATATGTAATAATGTTTTCATTCCAATTCAACCTGTTTGCTGTCTAAAGAGGATCAGGACATTAATGTACAGTGTGTAGAAGTTTATATTTCCCTGGTTATAAGAGGGATAAGGTAGAAACAACTGATTGATGCAGTACAAATGGAAAAATATATTACATGTTGAGGTAGAATTTCAGACAGGGAAAAAACAAGTGTGAGAGCTGTACATATAATGAACTGTGAAGCACTCAGAGACTGTGACAATGGGCATTGCATGAAGGTTCCAAGACTATACAGATTTACTCTACATCTTCAGAGAAAACCAAAAAACCTCCCACATTTTCATCATGAGCAAATTGCATGAAAGTGAACTCTTTAAAAGATTTAAATAGAGGGGATATTGAGACAATTACACATTTTGACCCTTCCTTCCTCTCTCCGGTTTTGTGTTGGGATAAAGAAAAAGTGTAACGAAAAATTTGATGTAGATCAACTGAAATCGTATACTTCTATTTTTTTCACGGGGTGACAATATGCTGCCAGCTTGGGCCTGCTAATTCACTTTGACCCATAAGGAAGACCAAATGTTTCTACCTTGTAGCCTCATCCATTTATCCCAGTTTAAGTGAAACTATAATTTCACCGAGTACCTATCCTGCAATAGGCAAAAGACAAAGCAGGTGTAAAAGATAAGGTGCAACTAAAGAGTCGGAGATATAGAAGCAAATAGCAAAAATAAGCCATCTTCTCTGACAGACAGAAATTAAACTTACAAGAAAGTAAAATACTTATTTACAAGAAAACTTACAAGCAAACTTACAAGAAAGTACATTAGAGACCTGGTATTCCCCAAGAACTATCAGGCAGCGATACTGAAGATGCTGCCCCTTTTCCTTCTATTTAGAACAGGCATCATCTTTAGGATCTCACAAATTCTGGAGATAGATTCCTGACGCTGCAAGATTTATTTTTAAAAAGAGCCTCATCCACTCAGGGAAGTAAGGTGAGACTCAACAGTTTGCTAATGGCTTTCCACTTGTCACAAAAGGAGTGGTTATGTCAGGTCACTTAAAGAATTACCACCAAAGAGTTTAAGTGACGTAGGTTTAATAGGAGTTTTGGAAATGTAACTGCACAGGATTTGATAGCAAAGTTCACTCTATTACTTATCACATGGAGTAAATGCACTGAGATAAATCAAACTGAAGTCAAGGCAGAATAGCATTGGAAACGGTTTATAATCTTCCTGTTGAGTCACAAGATTCAGAGCAGACTCCCTTGCTTTCTAAACTCTCACAGAGTTTATGAGTGCATGGATCTATTCCTAGTCTCAGACTTAGATCTGAAGGGTAGAGAGAGTAAAAAAAAGAGAAAGCTTGTTCAGAGTTCAAGATTACCATAAGACTTTAGCAGCAATTGATATTTTTTTTTAATCACATTACATCATTAGCCTAACTACTTCAAGCTTGCAATATATGCTACAGCAAACGTGTACCTACTAAAGGTTTGCCCTCAAGTTCAGTGAGATACTCCTGTCATGTGCCTTTGCATTCCTCAACAGGTGAAGGGCTGAGCCTCAAGGAGCAGAGGTATCAGCCCAGGCCCCATCACTGACTTTCCACAGCAGTCCCCCTAGTATCACAGCCTCAGTGGTCTGCAAGCTCAGAGCGGCATCCCACTCAGAGGGAAATGCTGACTGCATCCCACTGTGGTCCAGGAGACCTCAGAATGGTCTCACTTTGGGACTGAGATTGGCTTTAGTCATCAGCAAAATGCCATTCCAAAAAAACCCAATACATCGTTCCACTTACTTGGTTACCACTCGGGCTATGGTCCAGCAGGAACATTATGGGGTTGTCAGGGAGTAACTGTTTCCATTCTTCTTCCCTGCTTTGACCAGTCAACAGGAGTTCCAGTATGGACAGTGCTGTGCTCTGCCTTAGCTGAGTGAGAGTTATTGGTACAGTCAGGGGGTGCTTGACCGCTCAGCTCATTTCTCACAGCACTGAGGCCTCGCCGGCAGCTCCCGAGGCCCCAGAACAGCCCGGAGGAGGGGAGAAGTGCACCACCGCACCACTCTACATACAACTGACTGAGTGTATGCAGATGGGATACACCACCATATAGTTTTACTCTTGGAACTGGGACAGGAAGGCAGACAGTTGTAACCCTGGCCAGTGACAAACAATATTACCTCTCTCTACTTTTTCATGGTAAGGACAAAGGACTTTTTCTTCCACTCAGCCCTGGCTTTGTTTAGCAATCTCAGATTATAAAAACAGTAAAGACCATCCACTGCATGCTGCTGTCACTTGACTTGGAGCGCAAGTGGAGAGTTGCCACAGCACTAATACTGACACTCCAATGTGATCTGTGAATACCTAAATGAGCACCAATTTTTTGGGGAAAAAAATTCTGAGACACACTACCAGGAGTACTATGGAGAAAGAGTCAGAAGCACAGGATCTTCATGGTAACAGCAGCAGAGGGAAGGGGATCAGGGAAAGCAGAGCCTGGTGACAGAGAGGAAACTTATAGTATGGAGTCACAGGCAGGGGACTTCTGGGAGGGAAAGCTCCTGAAGTAGACTTCCCTTCATATTACCCGCACTCTAATCTACACAGAAGGAGAGGGGCACAGAGACATGTTGGATTTGTTTCATTTTTTTCAAAGATAACCCTCAGGTTATACATCTGAAAATACAGTGCTGTAGAAAATGGATTGCCTTTAAAAGATTTATGTTTAATTCTGCTGTGTGCAAAGCCTACAATCAAGACAGACTTCAAACAATAGATCGTCTCACCAATCCTCTTTCAGCAGAAACTTTAACATGGTGTTCCAGTTTGGGGAATATTTTTTATGCATGAACAAGTAAACTAGGGTTGTGAATAGTTGCACCTCCTCTTTGAGCATCCTCAAGAAGTGCAGGGCTGCTGCACATTTAAAAATATATGGCACCTTTTTAAAGTTATATTGACATGCATAGTTGAGAATTTATCATTAGAACATTTTAGCTCTGTGAACCAATTTCTGATGAAAGTGCATTATTACCATCATAAAAGAAGAGCATTAGAAAATGATGTACATTCACATCTTAATTAAAAAATATATATATATTTTGTATTTGCTTTGAGAACAAATACGTGATCCTACCATCAGAGAGGCAGTCCATCACAGAGCACAGAGTACCGCATAGTTACGTAGAATGCCTCAATTATCCTGGCTGCCAGACCCTGCTCTCCCTGCCTCATGGGGACTCTCTGCAGCGCCCAGGGAGCCCTCAGAGCCCCCAGCACTGAAAGGGTGTTTGAGCAGGGATTGACAGCCTCAGGTTGAGGTAAGATGGATCCCTAGGCCATTGAGCAGGGTGAGGCAGGAGGCCCCAGGTGTGGCTGGTCAGGTGCATAGTTTGTGCCATCAAGTCCCTGGCACTAGGTGTCTTTGGGCTCACCACTTCACTTTCTGTCAGTGTCTTTCTCCCGAAGTTTAATGGTTCTTCCAGAACGAAGAGGGAATTAACAGCAGGGATCGTCAGCCTGATCCTTAGCAAGATGGCATTCATTCAAGTGGGATGACCTGTGAAGTTTTACATCAACAGCAGAGTTATTTAGTAGGGGGCTGTACATTTGACTGCCTTCATGCACAATTTTAATAAATTACAAAGATACATTTTGAACTGGATGTGGGTCTCTGCTAACAAACCAACTAGGCATGAGGAGCATGCCTCTATTCTAGAGTGCATCAAAGCAAGCTGAGACACTGCCCCTGCTTAGATCTTTCACATCCAATTTGGGACCAACAATAGAGGTATGGATACGAACTAAATACCACATGCTTTTCTGCAGTCCCTTCTGTATCTTACAGGTAGAATGTACACCCATTGATTGTCCCCATGCCATTTCACTGACTCTTGTTTCTTTCTGTCCTTTCAGTCCTATCTTTCCCATCCCTACCACGCTCATGGTGAGCTACTATATTTTTTGTACATACATGGATAAAACAGCTTTTTTAACATTCAGGCATAAAATCACACCTAACATCTCATGTGACATCAGTAGGAAAATTGTATTGCTGGTCAGTATTTTATTTCAGCTCTGTGATGCAGCTTTATCAATATGCTGATGCTTACAAAATGCTTTAGTGGTTAGATATGAGACAGTAATGCACACACACTCTTGACATCCTGGCATCCAAGTAGCATCACTTCTGTAGGCCAGTTATTTTTTTGTATATTGTAATGGTTCTGCTGTACCCTCACATACATTTGTGTAAATCGTATCTGTTAACAAGGCTTTTTGATTTTAATTATTAATATTTTAAGTTACTACCATAAATAAATAAATGAATCTTTTTTTATTATGTTTTCAATAATAGCTTTCCTTGTCATTGCTTTTGTCTTTTATCAACACATTCTATTAGTAGGAATTTTGGTGCTGAAATACAAAGTAATATTTTATATTAAAAAATCTATGTTTATCTTAGAATAAAGGCATGAGTCACTGGGATTGAATTCTTCTGAATAAAAAAACCTGTATCACAGTAAGTGGATGAAAAATGTCAGTCACATGAGGAGACAAAGATTTCTGAAATGCCACCTTAAGAGTGTTGATTTCACAGCAAACTTACCCTAGAGGACAAGGTGTTAATCACTACTTGGTTGTTAACATCAGTTAGTGCTTCAGTCCTCCATGGAAAGTAATTGCAGTCTTCAGTGTAATAAACAGGCCTTAAGATTTAAGAAGCTGAATTCTGAAAAGCAGTTCATGAAAAATTTATTTCCTTCATTTTTAATTTTTACGTTCTAGGAAACCTGCTGACATGAGAACTCTTTCTGTTTGTCCTTTTCTCTATCTCTCCGTCTCTCCCCACTTCCCCACCTCATCACCACCACCACCCCCCTGGCACCTTTTTATTTGAAGAAAGTAGTCAGGGCTGCCAGGGCCCAGGAAAAACAGACAAAACTAACCCTTTCCTGCCTTACCTCACACCCATAGTCACAGTGTAAAAATGGATGTATAAGGGAGCAACAGCACTGCACCATTGACTTAAGGCCTGAGAATAGATCTCGTTGAGGAGTTCTTTGATGCCACTTGTACTGCCAGACAGGATTATTACATGCAAAAAGAGAGGCATAAAAGGCAATTACATGCTCAGTCCATTGGAAAGCAATGAAAGTTGTTTGCCTATATGGATTCTGTTCCTTTGAAAATTGCCCTCAAGCTCTCTAAGAGAAGGATGTTGTCTTTGATTTGTGTTTGTAAAATGAGCCACAATACAGCAGATCAGTAAGTGGCCACGCAGATTTAGCAGAAAGATGTAGAAGCCAGAAATACACCGCTTTTACTAGAAAAAAAGTGCAGACTGTCCTATCTAGATGAGTCAAGTTTCAAAAATGAGTGGTATACAAGCTATTTCAAAGCAGCACAAAGAGGCAAACAAAAAAGCCCCAGCCTCTGCCTTTCCATTGGAGGGGATGCATACCAGAGGGATGTAGCAGTGGCTGTGCAAAGCCCTGGGGACAATCAGGGGTAGCTGCTGTTTAAAATGGCAACACTTAAAGCTGGGAGGGTGTGGTGGGTTGACCTTGGCTGGACACCAGGTGCCCACCAAGCTGCTTTATCACTGCCCTCCTCAGCAGGATGAGGAGGGGAGAAAATACGATGGGAAAAACTCATGGGTCAAGATAAAGGCAGTTTAATTAAGCAAAAGCAAGGGCTGCACACAGAAGCAAAGGAAAACAAAAGATTTATTCTCTATGTCCCATCAGCAGGTGATGTTCAGTCATTTCCCAGGAAGTAGTGGTTGCTCTGGAAGACAAACATTGAAGTAACAAATGCCCCTGCTTACTCTTCCTTTCTCTTAGATTTTACTGCTGAGCAGATGGCATATGGTATGGACTATCACTTTAGTCAGACTCCACTCTCCTAGCTATGTACCCTCCCAAGGTCTTGCCCACCCCCAACCTACTGGTGAAGGAGGAATTCTGAAGAGACAACTTTGATGGTGTGAAATCACAACACTGGTGTGTTATCACCATGTTTCTAGCTACCAATACAACGCACAACACTATGAGGGTTGCTATGGGGGAAATTAACTCCATCTCAGCCAGACCCAATACAGAGGGAGAGAAGGTACAGGGACAACAGCATATGTATCCCTGCACACATCATCTGGGATGGAATTGATAGCAGCCACTCCAACCTTGGCACAAATCCACTTGGAGATACTTTCCTTGATCCTTCTTTCCTGGTATAGAATGAGCAACTGAGTAAGCCATAAGTAACTGGAAAGGAAGAGAAGAATAAACAGTCATGTTTGATGTGCCACAGTCTCATCAGCAGAAATGTCTAACTTGAGCTGGTTGTGTCCAATAGGGATTTAATGAATGGTAAGGAACCAGCTCAACTGTGTTTCCATCTGTGTCTACAACTTACTCTTTACCCTTAAATAACCAATATTATAAATGCTAAGCCTGGGCACGATAACATCGAAAACTAATAACACATTTTTTTCATGCACAACTCACAGCTCTCACCCAGCTTATGAAGGCTGACTTGATCTAGAACAAATTCCAGCTGTGTTGCCTCCATGTAAGGATGAGGAAATACTTGCACCGTCTGTTTTGCAAATGTTTAACTATAGATAGAAATTTTAATGGTGAGGAAGTGAGCAAGGAGGTAGTACATATTTAAGAATTACAACACACTTCTTATCCTTATAGAAATTAATGTGGCTTACTAGCCACAGAAAGAAATAGAACTGCAAAATGGAACCTGCCAGATAAAAACACTGCATGTGTCCTCTGTTACAAAAATGGTCACTGAAATAATTTCCTGACTCCCAGGAGGATGACTGGGATGAGAATCAGCCAAGTTGGGAAAGCCTATTTGAATGACACAAAGGGAATGAGTCTTATTTCTTGTGGTCTGCAAGAGGTGGAGGTTTTTTGTGGTTTTCACATCTACCCAAAACTACTCATTTGGTGGTATAGCCTCAATAAACTGCATGTTTCCCATCAATAATTCTTCATGTACTTAAGCAAGGGGTTTACATACTTATATTTAGGCCTGAAATCTGTTTTAGAAAGTGCAACCCAGAGTGAAAAATATTTTCTTGATTCTTAAATAAGCTTTGCAGGACTAAATTTCCAGAAATATGAGCTAGCTCTCCCTTTAAGGCTAAGATCCAGTTATGCAGGGCTGCTGACGGGTCTAGGTATTAGTCAGCCACTTAAGATCCTACCACAGCAGAGGGGAGACTTCATCACTAGAAACTCAACAGCACTGCAGATTTCCTGCTGAGCTATAGCTGAAAGCTGGGAAAGGAAAGGGAGTCCAGAATCCCAAATGAAGCATTTTGTAGTTTCATATAAAGTAAAAATTGTTCACCTTTACACTATCATGATTAATCCCTTCAGTACTAACAAAACATGGCTTTTACTATTACAGGAGAGATTCTTATGGCTGTTGCATGGAAATACAGGATTTTGTATCATTACATACAAGTTGATCAATCTACAAATCTTATAAGAAAACACAAAGGGCACTATGAAAATACAAAGGGGAAAATTATTTTCGTTGGACCTTCCTCCACTTCCTGGACAAACAAACAAACAAACAAAAATTATACCTGAAGCTTCATAATTTCTTTCTAAGTTCCTTTATTTTATTGATCCTCACACTTTTTTCTTATTGCCTTCATAATAAATGCATTTATGTTTTGGTGATAATGATCTAGAAAATTAGAAGCTAAACTTTGAAAGAAATGTGCACTGCCATGAAGCAGTAAATGGAAATGCAGTGTACACCCCCAAAAATAAGACCACAAGCTTCACAATGAAAACTTCAAGTCAGGGTTCAAGGCATGCCAGTAATGAAGAAATGTCAATCAGGTAAGAACTGCTTCAATGTAAAAGGGCAGAGTTTCCTGGAGAATCTTGAATAGCTGGCTGTTTTAATCCTGGTGCTTTCTAAAGACTGCTTTAGAATAGAAATATATTTCTATATTTCTTTTCTCAACAGGTAAAACTTTATCCATGGAAGATTTTGTACAGCTATATTTTTATGAATTTTCAAAACAGTAGACTGTAGTTAAATATTAATTAAGGGGCAAAAGAGCAAATGGAAAACCTTTGGTGAAGGCTGCTGTCAAATTTCCTGTAAAATCTAAATGACTTCAAACCCCCCCCTTACATCACCATAGTAAAGAGATAAATGGAACTAGTTGGATAGTCAGTCAAGAGTGGCAAAAAGCCACAAAATCTGCTTCTAAAAAACCCTGAGTAGAAACGGATACAGTCATAAACACAGCATAGGTGGTATTCTACTGGCCTACATCCTTCTAGGAAATCATGTAGGTCCCAGGTCATTCATGTTTAACCATTCCCTTTTTTGATTGTACTTGCAACAATGAACAACTTGTTAGTATGACATGCTACTGTTCTGACACTTAAAACCTTTGTTCTCCACTACTTATAACTTTTAAAGTGTTTTCCTTTTGGCTGTACTTGAGCTAAGAGAGAATAGCAAGTAGACATTCTATTGAAAAAAGTGGTTCATCCATACTTTCAGCAAGTATTTACAAATAGCTGAGGGAGACAGCTGCGAATTAGGCACACTGATAGGGTTTGGTTTGGACACAAGCAAGTAGCCTTGCTTCATGCAACATGAACAAATCCTTGTGTCAGCCACATTAAATCCTCTTGGAAATTGCCCATTTCTTGTGGTCCTCTGATCATTCTCACATCTTGATACTGTGCTTTTCATTGCACCCACCAAGTCTATTCTACTCAGAAATCCCCTTGCATTAACTCACCTGTAACGTCAGTAACTATTCTGTTGTCCTACATGCCCACATCTCGTGGCTGTGATGGAGTGAAAGGGAGTATTTGGATATAATTGTAGCTTAATGAAAGTGACAAGGCTTATGCCGAAGCATTTGGAATGATGTTAGATGGATCATCAGCTAAGCCTATGGCCAGACAATTCCTGTAGAAGTGGCTATGATTATTAGAGATGTTACTGACTCCATTTCATTTGTTAATGTTTGTTGCATCCCTCCTGCAGTTTGTACCTCTGCCTTCAAAGACAGTCTGGAGGATCATGTAAGCTTTGAATCAGGGAAGTCATATGTTTCATTTTAGACAGCATTCAGTAGTTATTTAGGGTGCACAGGCTGACTTTGCTGCTAGGCAGGTGAATTGCTCTCATCAGTTTGACCCCCAGCAGCAAGAGCACAGGGGACAATATCTTAAAGCTGTAAAGTGGTAGGATCTGAAATCACAGCTTTTTCTGTAACAATTGTACATGTCTTGCTCACAACAGCTCATATTTCATTGATGTACACTTCAGTTCACATAAAATGAAGAGAGATTTCTGCCCTTCTCTAAAATTTTCGTTGCTATTGTTTCCATCATTTTTCTTCACCTTTCTTTAAGGTTTGCTATCTGTGTTGTAATGCAAAAGCAAGCATACATGTATGTGGTGTTTGTGTACTTTTAGGATCTGTAGACTCTTCTGCATATCCAAACCCATGAGCACTATCTTTAAGTCTATCCAGTTGTCTTGCTGTACCTGGATCACAGGACCTTAATCTTTCTGGTAATATTATAATTCATTGTGTGCCTGAAGCTGACAGTGTTGCCTAGTAGTGAATAACATACACTTAATGATAAATCACCACAGTAAAGGACCCTATAATGTAGCTGGGGTTATATGTCACTGTTTTCTTATACATCTGCAGTAGGATCTTGAGCATACTTCTGTGTCGTATTTACTGTTTCTGTTCATGGTTGAAACCCTCAGCTTCTCTAAGTATTGGTCCCCTGGACTGCAAACCTGAATTCTTCTCAAAGGATTCCATAAAACAGAAATATCCCTCAGGCACCATTGCATTTTATAAGAAGTTTTTATTTTGTTATTGGCATGATTTGTGTAACTCTTGAATAACTGGTGAGAGGTCATTTTATCTATTTATTTATGTGATTAATTATTTAATTAATTATCTGTCTAATATGAGTTGTTGAAGTGAGATTTTACCCCAAGACCTTTATAACTTTACCTTATTTCTTCTTCTGGATAGGCAGATTTACTAAGATTTGCTCTACAGTGATTATATAGGCTCATGTCTACTAGACAAGCTCATCTGAAAGACAGAACTACTGACACCAAATTCCTTTTCTTAGTCCACAGTATTGCAGCTGTACCAAAAAGTATAATTTTATAATTTTTAAGTATTTGTTCTTAGGAACAGATAATTTTCTGTATTTGTCACTGAATGCTGGGAATACGCACTTAAGTTATTTCAGTTTTCACTGCATTTGAAAGATGAGTGAGTTTATGTTGGAAAAGAGGAAAATATTAGTTGAAGTTGTTTTTCAGGCCTGCTAATTGAATGTCCATTTGAAATTTATGTGGTTTTACACCTGTGAGGAGTAAAAGCCTCCACATCATTCTTCCATGCAACTAAAACAGTTGTGAATCCAAGGACCAGCCTTACAATCTTCGCTGAACACAGCAATGTAAATTGTTAAGCTAGCAAAAATCACATATTTAGGACCAAAAGAATTTGCCTACATTGTATTTTAAGTAATGATGACTCCTAACAAGAATATCTCTCTTTTGTTATAGTGCACTAGAAGAATTGCATAAAATGAGATCTGAAAGTAGAGCATAGGATTGATTATTCCCTCCTGTGGAAAAGCACCATGCTGTAGAGCCCTCTGCTGTTCAGCTGTTTAGCCATGCTGGTGGCTTTCCAGTGGCAAACTGTGGGGGATAGATTTTGGTTGCTCAATAGATGTTGTAAGGCAAAAAGGAAGGAAGACATTGTGGGACCGTGATGCTTTAACAGGCACACTGAAACTAATGAAGTTACTTGAATTAAGTCTTCAACAGCTTGGGAAAAACAAGAGAGTATAGAAATAAAAGTTAAAAAGGGTGTGAAAGAAAAAGATTTTATTCTTTAGTGTGTATACACACATAGAAGACACAGTTAACATTATTCCAGGAGTTTTGAAATGGAAGAGTTAAACATGGCAAAATGCTTTACCCCTATCTCCTAACCTGTGTATTTTATGGAGCAGAATAACTAATCTGGAAAAGCTTCATAGCCAAATAGTATTTAAAGAAAGGTGGAAGTATATTTGTTTATGGTTTTGTACATTTGTAAAAATACTAACTCTGAAACATAGTCCTTTTTTAGACCATTGCAAAGAGAAAAAATAGGTTTCAAAATAACATTGCATGCTATCTTAAAACGTCACATCATTTAAGCTTGTGGCTTAAAAGAAATTTTAACATTTAACATTTAAAATTTAACTCTTAACATTTAAAATTTAACATTTTAAACCAAAATACTGATTTGAAATGAAAAATAAAAATTTTAAGCATTATTTTACTTTCATCACTTTAGTTGTTTGACTGATTTCATATCATTGAAAGTGTTCATAAGTAAATAAAAATTTAAACAAAAATTTAAAACTCCTTTGTTCACAATTTGTTGTGACACATATTACACTTTCTGACCACTCATAACACAAGGGCCACTTGTGTAAACAATAACGCAGTACAATGTATAACAAACATAAATGCAATGCAGCCTGTTTCAGATGATAATTAACATTACAATTTATGCTTATCAGAGGTCATCAATACTAAATAGAATCAGAAACTAAATCCTGATTTTACAAATTCATGTTTGGATCCCTTGTATATCTGGGTGATCACAGTGAAGAGATGTGTATGCAGGACACAAACCTAATAGCTTGTTGGGCTATGTCAAATGTACATTTTGGTGGAAGTTTTGCTAATTTAGATTTTTGCAAATTTAAGTATTGTCCTCAGTATTCGTTTGCACAGCTTTCGTCATTAGTCTCTAATACTTAGAAAATGCTTACCTGAAAACAGTTGCAAGAATTTCCACTCTTGCTTTATGTTTCTTCTAGCTAGCTTAGTGGCATTTTATATGACAGATGTTTCACCTCTGTCTCATATGGTTGTGCAACAAAACCTTGTATTTTTTTTTGTGCATTGGGTCAGAAAATTGTTTTCTCTTAGATTTCAGATACCAAACACAGTTTTGTTTTGTGTCAAGTGCTCAGAACCTTCAGAAACTCTCAACAACACCAACATTCAGATCTTTCAAAGTGGATTCATTTTCCCCAAAAGGATACTTTCCCACAGTGTCTTAACTGATTTCATCAAAGTGTCTTTGATGAGTTACGTCTCCTGAATGAATGTCATGGTGGAGAGGACCTCAATGGACAGCTCAGTCGCTTCATTGAATCCATTTTGATTGCCATATGAAATGTCAACTAATTTCAAGACTTTGGCTTGCAATCACTGATCATCCATGTCAGAAAGCCTTAATTTAGCTTTTAATTCAGCTATTTTACTTAAAACTAGACCAGCCAGGTTCCTCTCATTACAACGAAGAAACATCTGCACAAGCACTTCAGTTGCTTTCCTTCAACAGTTTCAAAATTGAAGCACAGAGGTCCAATTAAATCCTGTCGCCACTGTAGCACAAGAGTAACCAGGGTTTGAAGTTCAGGCTATGTTTCTCAATTCAGTGAACAGCGCTCATATATCTGCAGACATCATACCTCTCCAAAAACAATCTTCATAGTACTGAGGTCTTCAGGACATGTCCTGCTTAAAAGGTTCAGCTCCCTGATCAACCTAAGAGAATGACTTGGAGGAGAGTACTGCTTGATCTTTATCATGACATACTATTGTAATTGCTGTCCAGAGCTCTCTACGTACTAAAAGCAAAATTATTCCATTCCACTTGAATTGTGGTAGTCCCATAAATGAGGCACTAAATGTGCTTTAGTGCTTTGAGCCAGTATGTTCACATTGTAACTCAGAGCCACCATGGTATATTGAGGATCAAAGCACGCTTGTAAGTATCATTAACACCTTGCCTTCCAACAGATAGAAAATCTGTTTTCACAATTGTTCCCTAGTTTCCCGTGGCTCAGTGGTACCTGGTGCACTAGTTAGTTAACTCATTCCTATTCTTTACTCAAGTGTAATCCCTGTTTGCTAGAACACAGGTTAAAACCCTCATGACCCGCTGACAACAAGTAAGGGAGGAGCACATAATTCCATACATTATGTGTAAAGCTGTGTGTGTCAAATTATAGTATTTCACTGTTATATAAGCATTCTAAATGATATAGTGATCAAAACATCTTTAAATCTGAAGGACAGCTGAATATCCTTTTGGTTTTCTTTTTTTTTTTTTTTTTTGGTTGATTGGTTGTTGTGTTTAATTCACATAGGCAAAAGATTGACTGCATTTCTGTGGACCATACTCTCATCTACAATAAATCAGAGCACTATTGCTTTCAATTTAGTTTTGCAGTTTACACTACATGAAGAACTGAGTACACATTAAAAAAAAAGAAGAAAAAATCAGCTCAAGAGCAACACAGAAAGCACTCAAGAAAATCAACAAGAAGAAAGAGATACTAATCTGTCAGTAAAGCAGTTATAGTATTTTGGAGGAACAGCTGGTGTGTTTTTCATTTCCTGAAAAATACCAGTGCTCCCAATTTGTCTTATATCCCTCATCACAGCAAATATGAAGTCTTGCAGGTTTTTTTATGTACAAATACCACCTTTCTCTATATAAACAAATAAACAAAATTATGTGAGAAACACTTGTAGGCATCATTCTATAAAAAAGAATGGGGAATGAGAAGTAAATAAATAAAAAAATCCACCATCTTTTTTTGCCAGAAGAGATTTCTTTTGCAAGAAATCAGATTCAGATCCAGTTAATTGTCTGCATAATAATGTCAACCCTCTCTTTCAGACACTTATTAAGATCTTGGCTATGGTGAAATATGCTGTTCGATCGCCTGCTTAATCTTCCTTATCAAAACCTGGACCAAGGACTCTAATCTCTGTATCAAACTTCAGAGATAAAGCCCAAATAATGAAAACTGCTAGGGCCAAAACAAATACTGTTTTGAGGGTCAACAGATTTTCTTCCCAGATGTAGTCCCAATTATTGTAAGTCAAACAAGGGGTGGAAACTGGATCCTACAAAGAGAGATTTCCTGCTGTGAGGGTAGACACCGCACGGCTGTTCTTTGCCAAAGTGAGAGTAATCCACGACCACAAAATATATCCTTTGGCAGTCAGTACTCTTAATAACCAAACAACCCTGAATAATAGCAGCTAAAAAGCCAAGGAGATGACGATACTTGACTGCATGCTGTGGGTCATGACATGAGAAGGTCAAATACGTGTTTAGATAAACTGAGTCCAAATGACTGACTGTTGAGTTGTCTGGGGACCTTCAGCTGTGATGACCAAGTCACAAAGTGGCTTTGTTATTTGGCATTGTGAAGTTCCTTATTCATTCTGTCCTCCTAATTTCCATAAGGAATACAATTACTTTAAGTAAAATGGTATTCCCTCCTTCCCCATCACTGGTTTACACATTCCGTAGCTTCTGACAATCAGTATCTTGCTTGTTACTGATAATAATAGACATTTTGCAGGCCAGACTTAGATTCCAGCTATACTCTTAAAGCCCAGTGTCTTTAATTATAGTAACTCTGGGCTTGAGCAAGTGTACTGAGAATCTCTGAAGCTTTGCGTTGACCACCAAATCCTCTCCAACTTACAATAATGCAGAATGAAGATACTCAAGCCAATGGTGGCTAAAGTGACTGGCACTGAAATAAAAATGAAAGCTACATTTGTATTTACACATTGTAAAAGTATTGGGGAAATCAAGAAGTCATAGGCACCTCATATTTAAACGTTCTTTTCTCTCAATACAAATGCATATAAATAGATTTTTCCCATTTGCTAGGCTTTAGATCCTATTTGTCTTTGTCTTTGGTAGTTCATAGCAGGTGTGAATTACTGTTTTCTCAAAAGGCCTCTTTAAAGAAAGTTAATGGCTAATTTGTTTCCTGTTCCATCTTTACTTCTTTTTCTACTATTCTGTCAATCTTTGTCTGTATGTTGGTTTAGAATTAAAGTATTGTTGAGTAACTTTGCTTCTCTGAAGACACCTATTCTGTCACATACAGAAATGATTAAAAAAAAAAAAAGTTTTATGAGATCTTCAGAAAATGTTTATTTTCCTTTAATGGCAGGCATTTCCCATTCCATTACATCACAGGTATTATCTTAATAAAAGGGTATTCCCTACTGAATTTTACAAGTCAGTTCTCCTCTCTCTGAAAACATGCTGCAAATATGTCATGAGAAATGACAAAATTTTCTAAATTTTTTGATGTGAAGATTAGTAGTGGTAAAGATTGTACAGTTCATTTTTTATGTTGCCAAAGATTTCAAGTATTATTGAAAGGAGCTTTTGTCCATGAAACATAGGCATGACAAAAAGATGTTTCTTATTCACTGGATAGTTGTTCTGGGTTACTTGCATTGATTAGTTCACTGTTAATGGAGACCAAGGCTAAATATTTAAATGAGGCCATATGAACCTATATAACTTCTGAGAACATAACACCTTCATGAGTCTACAACTGTGCATTGCTTCCATGTACTGCTTTAGCTGAGATACTCTCAGTGCCTCACTGAAGGGGAATTTTAATGGTAGTAGATATTAGGGATCACACTCTGGAGCTGGCATTTTCTCATTCCATATAGATACACAGACAAACAATCCAGTGATTTAACTGTGCTTAAGAGTTAAACTTGTATTTCAAAATGGCTTGGATAGTTTTAAATTGTCCAGTGACTTATCAAATCAATGGACTATGTGTAAGTAGTAGTCGTATCTAAATACTTTGAGAATGAGGAAATGGCAAGTGATTTTACTTAATTGTTCTTTACTATAACTTTCAACCTATGACATTAAACATATGCTCTTTTTGAAAATAGTCATTAACCTTTCACATGATGTATAACTAGCTTTATCACTCCGGAAAAAAAATTTCCACTTTGAGTTCTGAAAAGAAGATCCACTGGGAGACACACAAATGGTAAACCACACCGAAGGACACAAAAAGGCCCATAAAACATCAGTAGGGTTATAAAGGTCTATGGATTTTAATTGCTGTGTGCCATTGGGCCTTTACAAAGCAATCAAGCAGGCAATCTCCGAAGACAGCCCTGCCATAATACATTTAACAATAGAGTTCTCACCCCATCAGCAGACTAGGGTTTATGAAGGTCCCAATAGCAATTAATGACCTTGTACATTGAGAGAAAAAGACAAAATTACTTAAATTAACTACCCTTTCTGGATACATATCTTAAGTTTCAAAAAGTGTAATTTCAAGACAAGGAATGCAAAAGTTCTGATTGATGATAGACAAAAAACATTTTTATGTATCTGATATTCCTGTCTATGTTGATTTTTAAAGGTACAGAAATCTGCCTTTATGATACTATGTAGGGGATGTTCTGAAAAATACAGTGTAATATTAGTGCATACAGGAGTTAGGTTTGGGTGGTGAGTTATAATATTCTAACTACATAACTTCATTCTTCTCAAGAAGATGGAAAAGTCTATATTTCTGATATTGAGGGTGAATTAAAATTATAAATGTACAATAATAGCAATAAACAGGGTTACATGCATAATATTATTAATTCTGAGCAACAATAAGTGGAAGCTTAAATACATTTGCCTTCTTGTTACATGTGTTTTCAAACACAAATACAATTGTACAAGACTGCAAATTCAGCGGTGGTCAACAACATGCAAAATGGTAATCATTGCATGAAGGTAGCCACTATGGTCTGAAGAATAATGCCATAATAAATGCTGGATATGAAGATGGAGACAAATTAAGAAAAGTCAGTCTATGAACAGAGCATATACAGTAACTTTTACATAGAATTTGATTAAGTGGGCATTTAAGAGGTTTTATACTGTATCAGAGGAAAATGTAACGCTGTTTTTCTGTTGATGTGAAATGAACATTCTTTTGTGCTTGATATATTAGATAGTTGCAAGGGGCAACTATTTAGTTATTTTTGTATTTTGACTTTTTTTTTTATTTTGTAGAGGAAATAATTCAGACATATATATCTAACTAAATAATCTACTTCATTCCTCTAACTTTCTTCTTCATGTTAAAGAACTCACAGTTCCTTATAATAAAGCCCCAGGACATAACCCATGTAAGAATGGCTATAAAATTAATAATTTTCTCGAGTTTCCGTTTACAGTCTGATTTAATCCTTGTCTCTTGAACTCAGTTTAATCAAGCTTGAACGCATAAAGAATCATTCTCCTATTATGGAACTACTATAATGTTATTTTTAAAGGTAGGTGATCCACTTAGTAAATAATGTGAATTATACCTAAAAATGCAAGTAAAATGTTTTGTTGTCCAATCAAAGAAGGTATATACTCAAATTTCAGAACTGTGCTTAGCTGGTAAAAATAGCTGCACTTGCAGAGAGTTAATATGCACAACGTCACACTGGCAGTATTCCAGGAGGAATTCATTCTGTATATGCTGCCACTTGTTCTGTCCATTTTGGAAAGCACCAATCTTTCTGTTCCTGTATCCGTCTGCTTATCAGCAGATGCAGATATAGTTGAAGAATTAGAATATTAAAAAAATATATGAAAAAAAATCTGAATCTAAACAGTCTATTTCTTCTCCGTGCATTCTTTTCACTAGTATACAGCTTTATCAAGCAAAAGAGATTTAACTGGGGAGTATTTGGAATCTAATGTTTTACTGATAGTATCTTTTGTTATTTTGCTTGCATTACTCTTCCCCTAGAAAAGAACAATCTAGCTCCATTGCTGAATGCTTTCTATTTTAAACTAAAAAAGTGAATTGTATCACAGTCTTCAAAAATTATCTTTTAGCTGTAGCTGGTCGGTGAGATGTGTCTCAGAACAGACTGAGTATTGCTAATGATAAACTTGCTCATTTAAAATCTGTTCAAGAATGTGGGGAAAATACATCTGTCCCTTTCTCACACATACACTCAGTTATAATAAAAACAAGTAATATATATTACTGTGGAGTAAAATATGTGTGGTTTGGGAATCCAAAATAACACAATCTATAAATGTTTTCTTGAATAAATTCATGTTGCTCTCCACCTTTTCTAACGCTCTGGTGGCTCAAGACTTCTGACTAAAGTCTGGAATGGGAAAAACCCCAATAAATAAACCGGACTGAGATACAGTAGAATAGAAATTGTGGGAAATATTGGGAGGAGCAGATCTTCAGTAAAAAGTAGTCCCACGACTTTGTATTTCTCACTGAGAAGCATATTAAGCTTAGGGTAAGACTGCAATTCTAACATTGGGCTTAACATATACTTGAAGGTATTTGCCCTGTAGTAACACCATGAGGAATGAAACCTTCACATAGCTGTTGGCCTAAGCTGGCACTTGGGCTTTCCAAGGGCGAAAATGTGGGCTAGTATCTGTGGGTACTGCTGTAGACCCCATTGTCTTTTGTGGGTTATCATGGCTATTTTTAGGCAGCGAAGTCAAGGGTCTTTCCACCATTGCACAGAACCGATGCAGAAAAAATATAGAACAGCTTGGAAAAAATATCTTTGCAGGAAAAAAAAGAAAGAAAATCTTCAAAAGACAGTGTTCGTTAACCTCAGGAATGACAAGAAAATTTATAAAGGAGATTGGTGGAAGTAATAAAATTGATTAAGTCTTATTTTTGTCAAACAGAGAACACTCTGGATTGAAAACACTGGCAAGAAGAATGAAAACAGAAAAAACTAATATATATAAAACACTAATTTATTTCTGACTTTTGGGAAAAACAGATAATACTACCTTATGGTGAAAACCAAGCCGAACAGGGATTCTCTTATGTTTGATTGGAAAAGGTCTTACAGCAGAATGCTAGGCTGAAGAAAATGAAGGGAGAGAAAACATTTTTCAAATAGAATGGAAATGCATGCTGGAAAGAAAAAGAAAATATATTAAGAAAAGAGTTGGAGGAAAGAATACAAAAATACTTTAAAGGAAACATGGAAAGGGTAAGGCTGAATTACAGGAATAAAAATTATTTTTAAGGGGCATCTTTTCTTTTTGGCCAAGTTGGAAGTAGTAGTCCACTACTGAGATACTTTTTTCAGGTGAAAAATATATAAATTCAAATCTAAGAAGTCAACAGACACAAAAGAAATTATCTTTACATATTTTTCACATTATTAAAAAAAAACCCCCTACCTTCCTCTCTTATGCAATGAAAAAAGGAACAAACAGCCACAGCATACTGCCTTCATGGCAGACTCTGATAACACAGTTTAATTTAGTTGATAATACAAGATGTAATGGAGTATTTGCTTCCCCCAACTTTAAATAGTAGTCTATGCTGGTTAAATTGGCTGGCTAGATTCACAAGGCCACTTCTTGAGCTGGAGAGGTCTCTCCAGAGCACCACCCACAGCAGGAGATAGCCCAGGTGCTCTCTCCCTGGTCTGTCTGCAAGTGGTTCTATGTCTCAACTAACTACAGAAAGAAGCTTCCCTGGCTATATATTGTGTGAGATGAACATCCCTTTTTGTAAAGAACCTATTAGTTTCCTGTAGTTGAAATTTTGCTTCAGTGCCACAGACTCGAGTCATTTAGTTTTTTAATTTAGTCATTATTTAGTTAGACATCAACTTTGAAAAATGCTTGCATATATTTAGTGTTAACAATTCTTTAACCATCTCTAGTGAAAAAATGGCTGATAATCTGCTGATTACTCAGTTTATGCAGCCCTTCGATCTCTAAGCTCTTGGAAAGGACTGCATATGTGTCTGAAATTACAGGGGTCTTTAGGACAGAGCTATTGTCTTCTGAGGTTAATGCATGTATAATTACATGTTTATAATATGTATAATTATATATGTATTGCTCCATTAAAATAGATAAATGAAAACATTCTCAAACTTGTACAAAAATCTTCGGGGGCCCTCTTTTTTTTTATTTTTTATTTTTTGGGGGTGGTGGGGAAGTATCATTGATTTTCCTGCTGATAACTCTTATTTCCTGTACATACGTGCTTTACAAGACTGAAGTTGTGATATCCACTTATGTTACTTGCGTAATGACTGTTACACTTATGGAATGAAACTATGACTGCTTTTTAGGGTAAAGGTTTAAATATTCTTTCGGGCTTGAAAACTTTAGACATTTGGAAAATACAGACTGACATCTTTGACTGTTTCACAATGCTATATAGACTACTGATGAGGAGAGCAGAACACAAGGTTACCAGCATAAGATGCATGAAAACCACTTCTTCAATGTTGCATTGTGATGAAAAGGGGATTGTATGAGTTTCTTAGCTGTTTCAGGGAAAAGTACATAATATTACTGTGTCCACACAGGTATCTGACAAGGTTATCATAAGTCTGACTATTGCAGATTCTCCTAACCAACTGGAGAATGTTACAAAACACTGATCTCAAGTTCAGTAAGCTAGAAGCAGTTGTTAAGCTTTGGAAAACTGTTTTGTTCTAACTGTACTCTGGCTTACGTTCATTGTAGACTAACACGTTCTTGTTCATGGCTTTCTATTGCAGCAGTGCAGGGTTGGAGTGTATGTTTTAACACACCACCTTGATTTTCTTGTTTCTTTTCTTCAGTTCTGTATGAATCTATTAATTTTTATTTGTTTATTATCTAAATTAAGCAGATGCTTTTCTACCATGCTGACCCTTAAAACAAAATTTCTTTGGAACAGGAGCAGTTTCTTCCTACCTGCTTAAACTAAAAGCGTCACAATAACAAAATATAGAATAGAAACAAACAATAACAAGGCAGAAACCAAAATACTGCTGCCAATACTTCTTTCACCACAGCAGCAAACTGGGTGGCTGTACCTGAAATGGGAATATTCCTCTCAGAGAGGCAAAGCACAAGGACTACTTGAAATAAAGAGAGAACTGAACTATTGATCTGTTATTGTTTTGGCTGTTGTCTAGGAGATAATGCTTCATAGAAACACAGAAGAGCTATAGAGGCAGATGGATAAAGAAGGATCATGCAAGTCATCACCACAGAGACACTGTTTTAACAAATAGGTTGTGGCCCACAGGAGCTTTACTAGCAGAAGCTGAGTTGGAAATGGGCTGAATGTTATTTGACAGAATAAATATTTACCAACTTTCAAAGACCATCTTTTTCAATAGTCAACATGGTCCAAAAAACCTCACACACTTTAAAGAAAATTTGTAGTCCTAATAAAGAATTCTTAAAGGGTAGAAAAAAATCTACTTAGTAGATAATGACAGTTTAGTCCAAACATTAGGCTGATGTCTGTGAACATACCTATTTTCTCATCTATCTAGGGATGGTATTGCAGCAGGAGAAGGTTGCTCTAAAATAGATTGGTGAATTTGTTCCCTCTGCTGCTGTGATTTGATGTTTTGTCTTACCTGATGGGAACAGTCTTGTTATAATATGATTATTGTTTCTTGGGTTTTGGTTTTTTTTTTCTATTCTCATCTTTTAATTGAGCTTCAGACATTCAAAGTACTAATGTATAGGTGGTTCTGTAATTTGAAAATAAAATAATATATAGGCTGCTTGTAGCTCTCTGTGTTCCTAAAAAAGCATCTACATACTTCTGCACATGACATTGTGGTAAAGAGTCCAGCGAAGTCTGATGTGTTATAGCTTGTAATCTTTTTCTACTTTATTGATCTTAATTGACTGAGATTTTAAGGTCTGCCACAAACTATATATCTGTTAAATTATTCCAATTAGTTATAACTAATTTTCCTTTTGAAAATGCAGTTCACATAGCATAAAATAAGCTATAACATGTTTCAGTTGCAAGACAAGAAATTTCTAGTTCTAATGAGAAATATTATAGACAAACTTTTACCATTCCCCATCTGTGGCCCACTGAAATATAATAATGGTATATCTTGTAAATTCTTCTAAGCTGCAAGCGTAACTAATGTTGTTTTACATGGGATTGTTTTGCATTGTTGTTGTCACTATTCTTGGAATTCCAAGAGCAAAACTCTTTTAGGGAGAGTAATTCTTTGTAAAAGGAATTCCTAAAAAAAATCCATACAAAGTAATTAAAATATTTTTCAGCCTGAAATAGAAGGGAAAATATAGGTTTTGGAAGTCCATATATGCCTTAGGATCCCAAATTATCTTAAAAGCCCATAGGGGGTCTCTTCCCTGCTAACATGTACAGGGTGCATGGCATAAATACCCCATTGACTTGAACAAGAATATGTTTTGTCCTGGGGAAGCTTGTTTGCAAAAAAATTTGTGTTGCCCAAATATTCTTGTTTAGATAGCAATTTTAGGTGATGAAGTTCCAAGTATGAATGCAGTTGTCCCAATGGTAAGGTTTTCTTTGTTCATAGTAACTGTAGTACTGTAGCTTTATAACATATGCTACTTGGAAATCTCTACTATCTTCATAGCAACTCAAGCCATTTCATAACTGCAGAAAGAGGCTAAATTGTGACGGACAGACTTAGTCAGAGAGAATGGAGTACTTGGTGTATCCACCTAGCTTAGCCTCAAACATCTTGTTTTGATAAAATAGCCACCTTTTAGAATTACACTTTTCAGTTTTCCTCTGTACTTGCTACTGTTTCCTAATTGCCTTTTAAATATCTTTTCATTCTTCCTTTTCCTCTCCCCCTTTCCCATATTTATTGCTGCATATTCAAAATTTATCTACAACAGGTCCTCAGCCTCCAATTCTTTGGTATATGGTGTTTTGACATAGTTTTATCTTCATCTGTTTTTTTAAAAAAATGCTTTTAAATACAGGTCCAGTCTTTACAGACTCATGGCAGTTCAAAAACCCATGGGTTCAGCATAATTTTGTAGGCCATTGCTTAACTGTTACTTTTGATAGTGTTGAATCTACTGCCTCCAGATACTAAGCATACTGCCTTTCCAAGTGTCTAATATTTCTCTTTAGGCACAGATGCCTCCCTCTATTTCCGTTATTAATTCCATAGGCCCTTGTCTGAGTACGTAGGCTCTAATTTTTTTTCCATAACAATTTTTGTCCCATGGGCTTTTTGTTCTTTAAGCCAAGGGCCTCTGCCTTCGAGTCTGTGTAATGTACTGATCTGAAATCCCAGTTTCCAACCAAAGGCTGCTTATTGATATATTTATGGAATTTTAAAAATGCAATAGCAAATTTTTAACTGAAGTAGAATTCATTGACCTGTATTAAAAATATTTTGAGGAACATTGTGTCCCTGATTTAAAGACTGCACTAATAGATTCTTTTAAACTATATTAAGTTAACAATACAGAACCTATGTTGGAGTTTCATGGCCCTAGCAATGTCAAGCTACATTTTTTTTATGAAATGAGCTATAATATGTTGTTTATTGCTTTAAAATTAAAATTAATTTATTTTCTATTGCTTACAAGGAAAACATCTCCAGAAGGGAAAAAAAAAAAAAAAAAAAGAAAATGGACTGCACAGAGCACATGGGCAGGTATTAAGAATATATGATGATGTTTCACATGCAAAATACATGTTGAAATATCACTAGATGTAGGACTTATATCCTTCTATTTTGTACATAAGTATTAAAATTTACTTTCAAAATTTAACTCATTCGTACTTAAAATGCAAGTTAATGGTCTATGATTTTTTTCTGGTCAGAAAGGTAACATAAAAACAAATGTCTTTTAAAATATTTCTTGAGATGCTAATGATCTGTATCCAGATTTTTGGTCAATAGAAACACCTTATATCCTACATTTAGGTGTGTATGCTTGCATAACATATCATAAATAAATAAATATCTGAAACTTTAATAAAAAAATACTTTTCAATTTGATCTTCAAACTTTCAGAAGTGATCCAAAAGGATAGCCTAGTTGATTTCTCACCTTGCATTGACAAGTATCTCAAGTCCCCTCTCTTTACAAGTGTTCTCATGTCTTCTCCCAAACACCTTGAACTTTGCAGCTGGAAAAAGATAATCTAGGGAGGGTTAATGAGGCATGTGCACTTGAAAAAGACCTGAGGAAAATGGGTAAGTAGGTATTTGATCAAATTTTGAACAGGTTACAATGGCAGAAGTGGGAACTACGTTCTCCACTGAGTAAACAATGAAGGATGATAAAAGACCTTGAAGTTGGGTGGAAACAGTGCTTGTTGGAGAAGAGAAGCTGTAATAGAGACATTCAGTGGGAAGGTCACCAGAGGAAGCTTTTCTGTTAGGAGCTCCAGTTCTGGAAACTGCTGCCCTCTAATTAATCAGAACCATCTTTTAAATGTCACATTGCAAAGCCTGTTTTATTTCTTTTTTGTATTGGAGGGGACATCTTCTCACATAGATTTTGTTTATTCCTATTATTATTATTATTATTATTGTTGTTGTTATTATTATTGTTATTATTATTATTATTGTTTCTATGACAGCTGTCTGGAAAACTTGGTGGGCATCCATTTTCTCTATATTGGAAATAGACAAAATATTAATGACGCCAAATTTTCAGAGACTTCTATGTACTTTTTTAAATATGAGGAGATAGTAAGGTGTGTGATGACCAGGCAGTGGAAGGCAGTGAGATTAAAGATACTGGAATTTTTTATGACTCCTGAAATCAAAGTGTTCCAGTATAACCAAATACCATACTATTACTGAAACTCTGAGGTAAAGGTCAATGATGTTTCCAGGCACTAAGATGAGGTAGAACTAGATTCTCATTCTCTTTACGCACTTTTTTGACAGTTTATCTAATACCCCAGGCCTCAGACTTCATACTGGAATTTACTGGAAACAGTAAAAATATGGTCTTGGGAATCTTCTGCTCTTTCTTGCATCCTGGATTTAGTTCCCTATTATAACTAAAGCCAGGACACATGTACCTTGAAAAGGCATTGCCAGCTAGAGCAAAGGAAAGAGAGGCAAAGTGCCATTTGTCTCCCTCTGTTGTAGGAAACAGCAGATAAGTAGGGCTGACCAGAGCTGGCAAAGACTATTGACAGTGGAGGTAAAACTACAGTGGAGCCAGGAGCTGCAGAGCAGAATTGTGCTGGGGACCTAGAATGGAGTATATTGCTGGGCCTGAGGGACTCCAAATAAGAAAATAGAACCTAAGACTGTAGGAATTGATTATGGTTGTATGTCAAACTGTAAACATGGACTAAAGGTGTATGGAGGTAAAAAGCGTAAAAATCACATAGGGAGTTTTCACTGCACTGCTAGGACAAGAAATTTTTCTCCTACACCTCATATTCAAAGCCAGGAGGAAGGCAGCTAATGAAAGGAAAAGATTTTTTTACTGTTAAGTGTTTGGTTTGGAAAACTGGAAGGAAGGGGAAAAAAAGAAGTACAAAATATTATTGTAAAGCAAAGAGAGAAGGATCAAACTTGTCTACATAGCCAAGATTGCTGATGATTTGAGGTCTAATTTTAATTTCTCAAGCCAGTCAACCTGCAGGGTCATTAAAAGCAAATCTCAGATGGAATTTCTTCATCTTTTTTAATATAATTAGGCTGTCATTCTTTTGTTCAGTTTCTGTAGCAGAGATTGTAATGGATCAAGCCATATATCTTTGAACTGGCAAGCGTATGTTTCTGTTCACTGTCCTGTAACTTCACTCCAAACTTGAACTGATTTTTCTCTTGCTTTCCAACAACAAAAATCTTGCTCTTACCAGGAAAGTGCCTTCATTTTCCAAGCAGAATATTTCAGGTAAGAAGTGAATGGAAATGGGTAAAATAGTAAAAGACTATATGTAAACAAAACAAAGCATTATATTAGAGCACAGCCACAAAGAAATTATCTATTTTTTATTACTGTTTTGGAAAATCTGTATTTGTACTAAATCTTGATATGAATGCCTGTGTGTATATAAAGAAAGTATTGATGTGTATTAGTTGGTTTGTGACGGCTATATCTGATCCTCTAAAACTTTTTTTCCTTTTTTTTCCCTTTTTTTTTTTTTTTTTTTTTTTTTTTGTGAAGAGTGTGGAGGGTGGGAAAAATAAGATAAAAGAAGTAGTAAAGTGAAATCATTATTCTGCCAAGATAGTATTCTGACAAAACTCTGCATATGAGATCAACCTGGGGGTTTTGTGTGTGTTTTTTGGTTGTTTTGTTTTGGGTTTTTTGGGGTTTTTTTTGTCTTTTACAGGAGACACAGACCACATGCAAAGGGCCACTACAAACTTCTACTGATTCACTGCCCAATACTCAGTTCAGTTGGAGAGGTCTGTCCAAGACTACAGTCTAGACAAACCAATCATCCTGCACAGCCACTCTACAGCCCCTTTCCATAGGTAACTCAACATGGCAACCCTTCTGAAGGCAGGTTTCCCAACCATCCAATAAGGACTAAGCCACATGGAAGCAATGGAAAAAATGAGACACATAATTCCTTAATGCTACTGATCAGTTGCTAGAAAACCTCTTCTTGACAAATGCAACAAACTCGCAGTATAAATGTTTACAAACACTGTAAAAAACTGTTTTCTGGGGAGCAAACATGGTCTTCCAAATGTTTAAAAAACAGCATTGCACCGTGCAGATTTATTGTACTTATTTTCTTCTTCTAGGAAGGATCAGGTTTTTTCTTTTACTATTTTGGCAACTGGGAACAGATTTCTTTTGCTTCCTAGGATTTAAATGACAAAAGTGAGGCATTTGTTCAGCTTATTTACTTTGTTGGTGTTTGTTTGGTTTTTTTTAATGTATTTATTTATTTATCACAAAAAACCTATGTACACAAAATGGTGCAATTACTATTTTTATTCCTTTTTTTTGTTGTTATTTGAATGATTTCTTCATGGAGCAAGAATGCTCCAAGGAATCATTCTACAAGATACAGCTTATTTGTTTTTTTCCTTTTCTCTGGAATAAAATAAAATGAAAGGTTTTACCGAATGCAAAATTATATTAGCTCATTTATTTCTCAATCATAATCATATTACTTTAGATCTAAAGAAGAAACATCTCACTTTTCCATTGAAAAGATTTGTTGATGATCAAACTGCTTCTAATACTGTATTAAACACTCATGTTAAGAAGGAGAAAAAGAATATGGAAGAAATATTATGGAAGTATCAAAATATTTTCTTCTAAGTATTTTCTTCCAAAATTTAACTGAAGGAATCTTCATCCATCTCAGGTCCCCAGTTTCCAGATCAACTCTTAGAATATAGAAAATTCAGTTCTACAGGCATTTGTATCAGGAATAAAACAAACCTTTAAACTAAATGTGGTGCATCATGTTGACATAACAAATGTGGACATTAATTAAAGAGCAGCAGAATCCAACAGAGAAGTTTGCCCTCCATCTGCTTGACCTGAGGTAATAACAGTGTTCGTTTAACTAGAGCTGACAGATTTTCTTGTGTTAGTCTTGAATCACTAAAGTTGCCACCCTCAGTATGAATAACCATAACCATATGTGTGACATCATACAAAACAGGCAACCCACAGTTAACTACTCATCTAGTCTGCTGTCTTCTCCTTACTTGTTTTTCTTCTGTGATACTAAGGTTCAGGCATGCAGATCAGGTATAGGCTGGGATTCTGAATCTTGCGTACATACACAAGCCTTCAAAAAATTCCTAGGTCTTCAGATTTTGGGTGGTACTGCATCAAAATCTGCACGCTTATACATAGTCAGTTAAAAACAAGATGACCAACATGTGTTGTAAATTCATCAGCCAATTAATAGATAAAACTTCTATCCTCATCATCCTTTTAGTTCTAGAGGTAAATAAAAAATAATTCAGTAATAAAACCCCTTCCACGGAAGGCAGAGGCATGAACCATTCAAATCCAGCTCTACAAAGATACTGGATGCCTCTGGAATTCCCATACCCACTATATATACCAACTATAGAGACTTGTCCTTCAATATCCATTCTCCTGAATGTAAAAGACATTATAGAGACTTTGTCACAGTACAATGCACAAAAGCTGAAACACTTCCAATAGACTTCAACTTTAATAAATGAAGAACCAAAGAAGCCTCGTTTGAAGTTAGGACTTTCCTTAGAGTTTGCTCTGCAAAAATATGTCTTTTTTTTTTTTTTAGCATGTTAGATTCTTTATATTTTTGAATGAAAATTTTGCCCAGTGACTCAAAGATCATTGCAAGAATCTGATGAACTGCCAATCTGCTTGAGAAAAAAGGTTTCAAAGTAGTTTAAATGTAGCCTGTACCCATCTCAAAGACTCTTTATGGTCTCACAGTAGTGTAGCCCTAACAAATAAATGAAAAATAGTCACCAAATCCTAGGATGCATAAGGTCAAAGGCAATTAATATTTAATAAGGAAGCTGTCATTTGTGCAACGTGTATATCCTAGTGTTTCACTATTGATTTTTAAGTCTAGACAAATTCCACAGTAGTTGTAAGACAAAAACGGGAGACAAATATAATGAAAAGTAACCATATAAGAATGGTCAAGAGTAATGTGTGTGGCTAACCCTAGTCTGCAAAAAAAAAAAAAAAAAAAAAAGTTGTAGGATTATTAACCATGTTACAATGGCTGTAACCATGTTACAAATTAACATGTAACAATTGCTGGTACGACAAGACCAAGTGGACTGCAACAAATCACAAACTGGTAACAATACCTCAGTACAAGGTAAACTCAACCAGTTCACTCATTAAACAATCAGAAAGATGTTTTCTCCTATGCCTTATTATGGACCCATTGTCAGATGATTTTCACTAGAAACAGACAACCAGAAGACTTTATCTTTGTCACAGTGCAATGCACAAAAGCCCTCTGATAGAAAAGAAATTTAGGTATGTTAAAAGTAAAAAGAAAAAGGGGCAAAAAAACTTTCAGGATAATTTTGGTTTTGGACTTTTTGTTGCTTTTATTGGAAAGGGGGGAGGGGGTGGGGCTTCCCCCCCCCCCCCCCCCCCCATCCTTAAAATTGTGTCTTCAGGTTTATTTGAAACTGATAAAAAATAAAAAAATATTTGGCAACAAATAACTTTGCTTTAAATTATCCAAGTTCCTCAAACTCCTTTTGAGGACCCACATGACAAGAGAGCAGCCTTGCAAGTTCAAGTTCATAAATACAAAGATTACAAGCATGGACCAAAATTCATGAGAAAGTCTTGAACTCATGGCACCCCTTTCATGAATGCAGATTGCATGTCAGCACCCCTTTGATGAGTGCAGATGGATATCACATCAGAATTTTAAATATATGTATTTTACAACTTCCTCCACCTTTTCTGCTCACTGCAAAGTACTAATTACTATGTTTGAACAGGAGCAGCACATGAATCTCACCCTCAACAGGCAGGGACAAAAATATGATACAGTTAGGTGGATTGGGATTGTGGTTCCTAGCCCAGTGACGACTCCAAATTGAACAGCAGTGTCATATGAAAGCATCACAAAGAGTCTCCATTGTTGTAGTTAGGTAGGAAATTAATTCAGTATTATTTGGTTTGGGTGTTCTATAAAAAAATGTATTTCACTTCATGTTAATACAGAAATTCTGCTTTTTGCATGTTGCCCTTGCACTGAACAGTTCTTTCAATTGAATACTTCCATTTTCTATTCCTTAGTGCTTTGTTTCTATTTTTTGTTTTGGGACAGGAAAGAACAAGATCAAAATGTGTAAACTGGTAATTTTTGATCTTTCTTTTAATAAAAAAAAATATTATTTAGTGTTCTTAACTCTTCCTGAGAATTTAGTCACTTTCCAAGCCCTTGATTTATTTATTTTTTTAATAGTCTAAATTATTAGGTATTTAGAGATCTCCTTGAAAGACAAAACAAAATAGTATCCCATATCTACATGTTTTGGTACAGCATTACATAGGAAATTAAAACATTCTTTTTTGTTGCTGGAATTGGCTGAGGAACAGACAGCATTTTTCTTGGTCTGGAACTCCGATGTCAATATGAGTTAAAATATTCTCTCTGTCTCCCTGATCACTGATGTTTCTGCCTATCTCCTTGTAAAGATTATGCTTATGCTTAGTAAATGAAGAAAGGAATTAGTGATGCTCCTCTCATTTCCTGTCTTCCCACAGATGGTGATAAATTCAAATTCAGACTCCATTAAACCTGAGTAGAGAAACCCAGCAGGTGGCTACACTAATGGAAAATCCTGGCCTTGGAATAATGGGAATTGCAACCGACAGCTCTTCTACACCACAAAAAAGATGATGTATTCCTATTGACAGTGTTGCATTTGGGTCCAGAAGGCTGATCTGATAGTTCAGGCCATGCACAAGGGAAGCAGAAAGCCCCATGGGTATTTTACTTGGCTACACCACTGTAATTTTTGTCATCTGAACCTTCTATTACAATTCATAGTACAAATCTCATATAAGTGGGAGAAAAAAAAATAATAAAACCTTCTGCATTTGGCCTACAGGCATACATTTGTTCTTTTTTCGTGGTTTAAAGGACAAATAAAGGTTGACACACAACAGCATTTCCAGCCACTTCTGTATTTTTAATGCTGACATTCTTGGCCCGAGTGCTTTTAGTGTTTCCAGACAAGCCCATCTGAGAGAGTTTGTGTTAAAAAGATGCATAGATTGCCCTGAAGGTGTAATGCTGGATGTTCAGCTACAATTTGTGCAGGAATACTATATTCATGGTGCTTCATTCCTCTAGATTTTTTCCCCCTTCGTTTAAATGCAGGTACTATATTAGCAACAGTTCTGTGAATCTCATTTTGGAGAGTGATATGGACAGACCTATAAACTGAACCCTAAATTTAAACTACATTTTGGAATATGTGGAGAATTTCTACACCCCCCCACCCCCCACCCCACCCCCACCCCCCCCACCCCCGTATTTTAATGCTACATCAACAATTTTTATATGCAATATATTCTGGTCTTTTATCTTAGTATATACATTTTCCCAAGCTTTAAAACAGTGAGTTAGTAAAATTGAGGGGTTGACAACCAAAGGAAAATGTAATATGCCTGCACTTTTGCATTATTAGTCACAAAAGTGTTTGTATTAGACTTATTTGTTCACAGAACTCAGATTTGTGGCAATTTAAAAAAATGTGTGGTAATAATTGTAAAAGGTCATAAAATTAATGGCCCTAGTAAGTTTAAATCAGTCTAAAAACTCTTTTGAGTATAATTTCAGGGTAACCTCTAAATACTGTATTGTAAATTTCCATTACAAACTAAGAATTTCTGCAATAGACTGCTTGGAGTGTTCTGAATGCTGTTTATAAAACACATGATTTGTGCAAAATGTAGTATTAACATATATAATCTAGAAAAAACATAGCACATTTCAAGTAGTGTCTCTATAATGTCTTTACATTGGTATTTCCAAAGACAATCATTTTTTCTTCTTTTAACATGACGGTTTTGTTCTACCTTCTCTAGTCTTCTCTTGAAAAGAATATGTTATCTATATATATTAGTTTCTGAGATGTTTGTCTAGACATTTCACTTATGTCTTCTGAATTCAGTCCCAACTAGTACATTGACTAGGGCAATATTAAAAAACAAAACATTCTTTTCATTGCTTACAAAACACTTTACATGGGAATACTTTCTATCTCAGCTACTGAATTCCTACATCTTAATCTCTATTATCCTCCAGAATTATGGTTTTAATTACCAGTATTTCTTTCAGTTTCTTTCCAGGTCATTTCATTACAAGTATTTTCTGCAAAACTAAGTCTCATAATAGTGACTTCTATTTCTACAAGAAATTTTCTTTGGCTCCTGGTTTGTTAGTTTCTATTATATCGATATTTCTTCCTTGACACTTAATTGACACCTTCCTAACATTAATTGGAGGGCTTAACATGGAAAAAATATCAGTAAAATGAATAAGTGAAATTAATACAGAATTACAGAATCATAGAATGGTTTGGGATGGAAGGGACCTTAAAGATCATCTACTTCCAACCCCTTTGCAGAGACACTTTCCACTAGACAAGGTTGCTCAAAGCACTATCCAGTCCGCCTGGAACACTTCCAGGGATGGGGCAGCCGCATCTTCTCTTGCCAACCTGTTCCAGTGCCTCACCACCCTCAAAGTAAGGAAATTATTCCTAGTATCTACTCTAAATTTACCCTCTTTCAGTTTAAAACCATTGTCCCATGTCCTATCCCTGCATGCCCTTTGAAAAAGTCCTTCTCCAGCTTTCCTGTAGGCCCCCTTTAGGTACTGGAAGGCCGCTATAAGGCCTTCTCAGAACCTTCCCTTCTCCAGGCTGAACAACCCCAATTCTCTCAGCCTGTCTTCACAGGAGAGGTGCTCCATCCCTGTAATCATAGTGGCCCAGTGTGGACTCACTCAAAAAAGTCCATGTCCCTCTTATGTTGGGTGCCCAAGAGCTGAATGCAGCACTGCAGTCTGGGTCTCGCAAGAGCAGAGTAGAGAGGTAGAATCACCTCCCTAGACCTGCTGGTCACTCTTCTTTTGATGGATTCCAGGATTTTTTTTGCTTTCTGGACTGCAAACACACATTGTCAGGTCATGTTGAGCTTCTTGTCTACCAATGCCTCCAAGTCTTTCTCCTCAGGGCTGCTCTCAATCCATTCTCCATCCAGCCTGTATTTGGGCTTGGGATTTCCCTGACCCATATGCAAGACTTTGCACTTGGCCTTGTTGAACTTCATGAGGTGCGCACAGGCCCACCTCTCAAGCCTGTCAGGGTCTCACTGGAGGACATCCCTTCCCTGCACTGAACAGCTTGGTGTCGTTAACAAACTTGCTGAGGGTACAGACATTAAACATGTTAAAGATGTTAAACAGATGTTAAAAAGTAGTAAACAGTACTGGTCCCAGAACCTACCCCTGAGGAGCACCACTTGTCACTAACCTCTCTTCACTTGCACATTGAGCTGTTGACCACAACTCTTTGAGTGTGATTGTCCAGCCAATTCCTTACCAACCAAGTTGTCCATCCATCAAATCGGATGTATGTTTAATACAATATATCAATATATCATAAAGTTTCATTTTTCTCAGCATACATCATTTTTACTACATATGAAGTCCAAATGCTGTCGTAAGTGGCAGAAGAAATTGAATTTGAACCAATGGCCCTCACATCACAGGAAATTGTTAGGCTGATATAAGACTGGTCCTCAGAAACTTTGCCAATATCACCTGAAGGTTTTCACAGATGGCCTTTTTCATGCTAAACCTTCTGGAGGTATGAGTCGCAGTCCTGGAAGAGACTTCCTGCCAATCTGCTCTCTCACCCACAGTCAGCGAGCTTGTCACTATACTGTAGTGGTGCTAAAAGATGGAGTTGTCACCATTTTCACATCCATCTAATATCAAACTACCTTTGTGACTTGAAAACAAAACTGTATTTCAAGGCTGAGTATTTCTAACGCCAACAAAAAGCCACTGCATCTTGTCATGCTTTTACTGAAAGGGAAGAAAAATGCACAATGGTGTATCTTTTTCAGTAGAAGCACCCCTCCTTTCCTCAACATTCTTGTTTAACATCTTAAATAAAAACACGTATGTGTAATGGAGCTGGGGGTGGGGACACTGCTGCAATTTTTCCCTGTACATACCTTTAACAGAGTGTTGAAAACGTCATTGTTTTATGCAAGGCACTCACTGAATGCACGATTGTAAGGAGTAAGGAGCAGACAATGCTCTGTGCTTTTAGAGAAACAGCTCATATATTTCTCAGGATGAAAGTAAGTCTGGGACCAGAGCACAGGACACAGCACTATCTCATTTTTGTAACTCTAAAGGGAGGGGACATTCTGCATAACTGTGCATATATCACTTTTATAAGAGACCTTGTTTGTAAATGATGAAAAATGTCTGGCAGCATTGAAGATAAGCCAAATGGCAATGCTTGTATTCTGATATGAATACCTTATCAAAGTAGCAATCGTTCATGTTCCCATATTAGCGATATATCCTATTATGGTGGCTGACTATATCTTGGCTTAGACAAAGTGTTGTCTGATAAATAGACTTAATACATAAATGTCTGTCGGGAATGTGCAACAGCAAAATGGGGACAGATGTTTGGCTCTCTTTGGAGCTCATCAGCACAGTTCAACTGCTTTGTCTGTCAGATGGGTTCAGCCCCCAGTCCAAATACAGAGAAGCTCAGTATTTTCAGACTAACTAGAGCTAAGTGAATAATTTGTAGCAGATAATACACTCCAGAAAATTTAGCCTTCTGCTAAGGGAATATCTATGAGTAGACCATGCTTTTACTCATGTTCATCGAACAAATATGTTCAAAAGCTGTCTTTGGAAATATGTTATTATGTGAAATAATCAAATGTGCAGAATTCAAAGTGGTTTTTTTTATATTTTTTTTTGTCAAGTCAGAGGAGGCAGTTGTTGAAACCATGGTCAACAAAATGCATTAATGATAGCATGAGTATGAGAAAATTCTGCTGTCTATGCAGGTACATGACATTTTCAGGTTTGATTATTATATGTAGATCTTTGAAGGAAGGAGGTTTTTAGATATGGAGCTACAATGTAAGGTGAGAGGGTGAGAACACAATCTGACTTTGTTTTTTCTCTCAAAAGTACCATGGAAAAACCTTCTCCCCAAAGGTGCTGGCTCACAGTTTCCACTTCCCAAGTCTCTTGGGAATCTCCATGGTCCACTTTCTCACATGTCTCATTCTGCCTTCAGGAAAATTGTAGGTTTAGATGAAGTTTTGGTTATGCAAAAATTCTCAATTGTTACTGACTTTTACAATTTTTATTTCCTAGGAGATGAGAATTAGAAATTGGAAAGATGTTGGGTCATCTGCTTCATTCCCCTGCAACTGAAAGATTGCTCCCCACAGTTAGATTTGTTAAATTATTAATTGCTGGTAATTTATCTGATTAATTAGAACCTTTTTCTTAAAATAAATTATTCAGATCTATTCATTATCAGACCAGTTTTGCAGGTGGCTCTATAATATTCTGAAAATAGCCTGCAGATTACGCTTAAGTATTACCTTAATGTCCCAGGCAGGATCAAAGACCTACCGTGCTAGGTCCTGTACAAACATATACAGGAAAACATAGTCCTTGACATGATATCTTTATAGTTCAATTAAAGACAAGTGATTAAACCACACAGTAGGTGAGAAGGAAAGACAGTGATAACAGTGTAATTTGTGAAACTTCAGAGGATTGCTGCATGTGTGCTCTACTTGTTCTGAATTATGGGTATTTTAAACATGAGTTTTCTTTCCTGTCACATTTATGTAAACATTACTGTCTCTCTTGCCTAAACCTGGTCAACTTCTTAAAGGTATCATAGTATATGTTTTCAACAGGAGATTTTTATATTCAGATCACATGCATACATAATCTTGCAACATTTTTCATTCTTCTTCCCCGAAAATCCTCATGCTAAGTATTTCTACTTGGTGAAGTAATGTGGTTTTTGGAAGCAAATAATCTACTTTAGACCAGAAGGTAACAAAGTCTTGATTCAAAAGTCTTTGAAACCAATGATTTCCCTTGCTTTATAGAAAATTTTAGGCTATCATTCTTTAAAAATTCTGAAGGGCACATCTTTAAGCCAAATTCAGTGTCTGCAGAAAATATTTCCTCCTTGAGAGGAAGTTGTATGGAGCTTTGCTAACCTTTGGGTAAATCTTATTTTGACTTTAGTTTAGGCTTTAAGGCAAGTGCCAGGGTTTGTGTCTCTGGATGAACTCTTAAGACTTTTAAGCTCCTGTTCACCACTTGTCTGGTTTTTACCATAAATCATTAGCTTCCCACTCCTGATGTCACAGTTCTGTAACAGCTCCCTAGTGCCTACCTCCACCTAACCTTAAAATAGATCATGCCTTCTGGCAAGGGGCAGGAGCAAGAGTTTTACTGAAAGGCTGTGTTTAAGCACAAGGGTGAAGACCTGCTTCAGTGTCACTGCTGAAGGGGAGGTGAGAATGTCATGAACATATCGAAGATCAGGGACAACGGGTTTGATCTGAATAGTCTCCATATTTTCCTTGAAAGGGCAGTGGATATGCAGCTTTTACAAAAGACTCTCATTGCTTATTCTTTTGCCAAATGGTTTCAGTCATCTTTATTACTGACTTCCACTTCAGATTACAAATGCAGAAGAGACAGAACAGCTGGGGAGAAAACAGGAAAATATGAAACATGTATTCACATTTGAAAGTACTGATAATGGAAACACTGGGGGGGGGGGGGGTGTGGAAGGCCTTTTGTCTAGCAATAACAATATTTTACACTTGTTATGCAGTACACAGTGTCTTTCATCCAAAAAAATCCCCAAACCCTTGGCATACACTGCCATAGCTTTTTTTCACTGAGGTGAGCAGAGAAATACTACTGTTTTATTATACGTCTTAAAGGCCTTTTGAATTGGGTGAGCCACTTATATGCCAGAAAGGCAAGTAAAGATAGAATGCCTAAACATGCAGTGAGTCTATGTACAAAATTGTACATATTCTGTATTAAGAAGCAATTTGGCACAGAAAAAAAAAACCAGTAGTGTATGCATTCCTCCCTCCCAGAAACTGCCCTGGGACCTTCAATGTTCAGAAAAAGCTGAAGAAGCCCTGGAGGATGCCTACTGAATAAAAGGAAACCTCATAGTTTTGAAAAATGAGGCAAAATCTGTGAATATTAATTTTAGATCTGATTATTACCTCTGAACTAATTGAATACTATGCTTTGGGTGATAGTTTAGACAAATTAGTAATCTATGCAATTTTGGGGGTTTTTTTAGGTAATATTTCCAGGATTCTACTGTGTCTTAGTTATGTTAACTTAATCTCAACTCCTCTGTCTGCTACTATTCCTTCTCTTTTATGTCTTTCTCTTTTTCTTTTCTTCTGCAAACAAGTCTTCCTTTGCTCTCTCATCCTTTGCAATCACAGATTGTACTCTTTTCTTTGAAGGCAATAAGGTTTACACATTATCTCTCCATGAAAGATTCCAGGAAACTAAATTGGGATACTTATTTCCTATCTAATATGTTTCATTCTAGATGTCTACCAGAATTTTTGTTTCTAAGAAAGTCTTCCATGTGGGAGTACACTGAGATAGAGAAGGACTAGGCAAAGACATTTGAGACAGCTCCAGTGAAGGCCTTGCAAGTTGGCATTGATATTCTCCATGGAACAAATCCAGCAAGCAAAGCAGTCTGGTAGTGGTGTCCTCCACCTTCTAGTTGTTACAAGGAGGTGCAAAATTTCTGGATTAACATAAAATTTTCAAATGTTGAAATGCCTCTGCCTAGCTCTGCTAAGCCTGTCTAAAAATTGTGAAAGAAGATGAAGAAATATGTAGATTATTATGGGTTTGTCCTCTGGTTTTTTTATGGGGTTATTGACAACAAATGATAATAGCTGAAGACCTTATGATGAAAAGTTTCACTTAGATCAGTCTCCAAGATCATACAATGATGATAGGTCTAGCTAACAGTATAACTTGTATGTACCATCAGATTTACTCACATACACCCAGTATGTAAGTGAGCTCTCGAAGTAAGAGGAACGTTTTGTAGCCACTTGCCTTCCCAGTATGCTTTGTCAGGGCCTCCATTGTTACAGTGTTGAGTTAAGCTAGAATTCTCATAAAAAATAGCACTTTCCTAAAGCAGATCATCAACTCTTCTACACTATGTGATTGCAGTTTTTACAGTCTGTAGTAAAGAATAGCACCGTATTGTAATTTGGTTTTTTGTCATAGTCTCCATTTCTCTGTAGAATTTTACTTGTGAAAAACGGATTAGGGTTTTCTTAAGTGTCAGAGGAGTTAGACACTACAAGTCGAAAGGACCTGAGCACATAAACAGCAGTAGCTGCTTTAAAAAAGTATACTCTACATGTCTTTGCTTATGTCAAATGCTAAATTTATCCCCATTGAGAACTAGGTTGATGGGAAGTCTGTTTAAATGAAACAGCTTTTCTTTTTTTCTTCTGTTTTTTCTTTTTTAATTACACAAGCATAAACATGTCCTAACTTTCATGGATACTGTTTGGTGTGCACAAAATTGCTATGAATTAAATTTCTACTTCTTAAAATATCTGTCTTTGGCTTGAACCACTCAAGTTTTTAGAGCAGTTACTCTCAAACAAAATTTTAGATATGAAGCAAATTCATGATTCAGAGTAAAATATTTGATTTTGATACCTGCAATATTATACTGTTAGGAAGAGGAAAAGGAAATCTTTCAACATGGGCAGGACAAGGACTTCATATTTTTCAGATAATGTTCAATTCCATACTTTATTTGCATATTGTTTACCATTTCTGGAAGGGAACATTTTCTCTAAAGAAAGCATTTCTGATTGTTTTCTTCAAAGCTGCTTCGCTTTTTCCTCATGGAAAAGCTTCACATGGTCTTTGGAATAGAGATAAGAGGGATTAGAATGTGTTAGAGCATCTTGCCTTGAGAGCCTTTGTCTATATTCTGTGAAGCTTTTTCTCATCAGCTCAGATTGACCAAGCAGTGGACTGTATTGAGGCCTTCCCCCCACGGGCGACAAGGACTGCCAAGGGGTGATGTGTATCATCATCTTGCCCTAAGCAGGAGTCAAGGTGCAGTTGGGGATCACAGCTCTGCAAAACACCACAAAGCCACTTTCACCCTCAGTACAAGCACTGCCAGGGAGACCTTCCATTCAGTCAGTTGTGATGTGGCCCTCTTTACATTAGCAGCCCTCTGTGCACAGGCACCAGTAACCACAGGAATTAACACTCAGTCCCCACACACACCCTGAAAAAAAACTGAGACACCCATGGCTATCTGCAAAGGAAAGAAGGCCAGAGAGCTGGTGCTATGATAAATAAACTCCTATTTGCACAGTTTGACCACTAGAATTTGTCCCATACATTATCCACTCATAGCTTATATAGTACATAAGCAAATATGAGACTTTGCAAGAATTGCTCATTGGTCATTAGATCCTCATTCCACTGTTTCTGTTCTTTCCTGCAGCGCTAATGCTTTCAGTGCTAGGAACTTATATATAGTTCTTATGGAATAACAGTACTGGAACCCCATTGAATATGATTGGTTCAGCACATCTCTGGGCAGCTTGCAAATACCCTTTCAGTTTGCGTTGGTATATTTCCAGTCTGAATTTTCTTTTAATTTTAAAAAAAGACTTTTAAAAAGAACAAGAAGAAAGTTCGATGTTTCCTAAAGCAACATTCAAAGCAATTAAATGAAACCTTTTTAACAGCATGATCTTTTTCATTTTCACTATCACCTCCTTAGCCTTAAGTAAAAACCAAAAAAGACCTTTGAAAAATGATGATTTTTTGTATTTAATATGTGATCTTTTCATGTTTCTGCTGTTGTATGCTTTTGAGCTGTCTAACAACTATGGATATGTAGCCAGCAGAAGGGCAAACTTGTCTCATATCCTGTGAAGAGGTGACTACCTGAAGTGTGGGTATGAAAGAAAGTATAAGAATCCTCTGAAAGGTTTTACTACAGAGAATATAGGGCTGAGACCTTCATCTAACCCTGGATGCACATTATTCTTAATAATGCATATCCGTACATTTTTTGCAGACTTTAAGTAGTGAGCTTACTAAAATTGATAATATTTTACAGAAAGAGTGAAAAAAAAAGTCATGTTTCCTGTATCATTCTCAGTTCTTTAATTTGCGACATATCACTTTTATCTCTTCTTGCTTTAACACCAGATTTGGTTTAATTAAATTTATGTCAAATGAACACATGAAATGAAAGGAAAATCAGAAAGCCTGCAGTTGCCCATTAGTGAGTCAGTGACTGCACAGTGAAAGGCTTTTGAAGCCTGGCTTACTGCCAGAACAAGCTTGCAATGATGCTCAGAGACACCCATGATGCTTTGAAGGGAAGGACTTAGCTGACCTGAACCTGCTCCATGGAATCAGTCCAAATCCTTATGGGCTGGATGTAAAATCTATAATAAGTCTTCTGTCTTCAACCCTTTACCTATCAACTGAAAAAAGGGTGTGAAACTACGATATCTGTACATAATTAATTAGAATGAATAATTCTTTGTTTTTTGCATGCTTAAAAAAGTTCCCCGCAGTTCCAATCATTTTTTAACCCATCAGATTCATAATCACCAATAGCCCCTTTTTTTTTTATTTTTAATTGGATCTAGAAGTCTTTAAAATACAAAATATTACTGCCTTATGTGGTATGCAGTGGAAATGAGGTGTGTTGACCATGAAGGTGTTGGTCAGAACTTGGTCCTCTGTGATCTTGAGATCCATTGTCCAAATCTGCCAAAGGGAAGCAGCATAAGTCTAAAGTACTTTGTGGGGCTGGGATGAAGACAGTCAGCAATTTTCGTATGGGTTCTACTGTGTAGCTGCCATCAGAGAACAACCAGGCTGACACAGGCTAAAGAGACTGCTAGGGAGGTGCAGACTTCTAGGTCTGTGTCTTAACAATAAAGCCTGTCGTTAGGTGGAAAGTGTTGTTGAGTATGGTAGGCTAGGCTACAAATTTAATTATTCTGTATGAACTCCAGGGGTAATCCACAATAAAAAAGTTTTTAGTGGTCATCTTAACCACTATCAAATGAACAAGTAAAGGCACTCACGTTTCAGAATAAAAACTCCTGGACAAACAGCTGGATTGAATGCCTACTGAGAAATAGCTGCTCTGCATTCCCTTTCCACATTGTTTCTCTTACAGACAAGGCCCTATAAACACGTGAATAGATGATGTGAGTTTAGACTACTTGCTATTTAAATGTAATCATCTTCATGATGGGCAACTTTCATGATATACATCACACGTTCTTTATACAATAGAATATAATGTTATATGGTAATTTGATAGAGTTTTGTTGCCAGCTAGTAGTGAAAGAATTCTTACTGTAATTATTTTGTTACTGTTAGTTTGCATCCAGTTTAGCAGCTACTGACTCTTTATCCATATCTTACATTAGTAAGACATTAAATTAAGTCCTGGAGTTTCAGCACCTCAAAACATCAATATTTTTTCAACTTATTTCAATTTGATTATTGGATCACTTTATCTGAATTTGATGTAAAACCACTGAATTATATATAAACAGTGCAAATAAATGAATCAATATGCCGGCGTATATTTATGTTCTATTATTTAAGATTTTGTTTCTTTAGTAGTTCTTTGGTCTGAAAGTTATAAAAATATCTTTCATTGTTAGTAAATACATATACCAATTTAGTAGTCACAAGAAAGTACGGCTAATCACAATTCACTGATTTCAAAACCCTCCAGACTTGTGGGTTTTGTGAAACACACTTGTGTTTCTTAGCATCTTGTGAACTTGCAATAAGATCAGAGTCCATTATTTGAGTCAGTCTGACTCAGTGAGACACACACCTTGAAATGACATAAGAGATGCTGATTTACAAATCAGTGCCTGGATTCTGGCAGACTTTTGAAATAGGGTTGGAACTGGAAAGAGACAAATACAACCTAGTAAACACACAGATTTGAGCTGAAAAATGAGGTTTCATACCTGGAAAGAATTGTAAACAACCAAGAGTGTGAATATCTAGAAACAAAATAATTCAAAATTACACAGCGTCTCTTTGCAAGGAATAGAACAACCCTTCTTAGTAGGTCCAGTTTATAATTGCACTTACTCTCTATTTCATACTGCATTGTACGTGCCACACCATTTCAGTTTGTAAGGGGAAGCCTTTACCCAAAATCACACCAAATCTTCAGGACCTCCTGTGAACCCTTTTTAAAGTGAATGTCCACATTATACAAGGATTTCATTAATGTCTAGCAGCTGTCACTCATCTCCATATTCAGGTGTTAGAGAGTACATTTTGCAAACAGCACATTATAATACTTACACATGCTGAAAAGAGAAAGTCATTATTTGTGAACTAGAAATGAAGACTTTAATACTAATATCAGACTCTTTAATTTGGAGGACCCAATATGTTGTTATGGTAGTCTAAATTCATAGCATGATTTTATTTTAGCTTCCTTTTTGATTTACTGAGCACCGTATCTGTTACCTGACAGTAGCAAAGACACTGTTTGAGCATCCCTCTCTATTTTACTTTTATGAACCGTAAAAATACATAATACTTTTCACACATTTATTAAATTTCCCTAATCTCTGATCATCAAACAAATAGAAATTTGCTTTTGAGGCAATTAGAAAGCTTAAAGAAGTTCCAGTCCATACCTGGGACTGTAACATTTTCAATGTTTCTGCTTTGCACATTCTGTTTTGCTAAATAGGATTTTGTACATAAAGAGAAGGTATTTTCAATTTTTATTTCAGTAAATAACTGAAAAAAAAGAATAGAAAGGTGCTAAAAACTCTACCCATGAGCTTAGGGTTGGCAAGATAGAAAAGCTACAATATTAGGCCTCATGGACTGCATATCACAGCTTTCTGTCACTTGTATTTAGCTTGATCTTAGAATCTTTGTCCTTGCTGGGGATCTAACTAATAAGATTCAAAAAATAGTTACAATGCTTTCCAATTCCCCAGGTTGCAAGAACAGGATGCATTCAACAAGACAGAAAAACAGACTTCATTTGGAGATGCCATAAGCGTGATGTCACCAGGAAAGATGTTTTTAAAATATTTTTTTAATGACAGCCTCCATTCTTAAAAAGCACAGCTGTTTCTTGTACTGAAAAACACCCTGTTCACAGTAATCCTTAAAAAGAGTAATTTTAAAATCAGAATGCTTTGCCAGAGAAAAGTTCTGGTGTGACTCAACTGTGTTTTATATCATAAGTGCTTGACATCAACAGTGTGATAAAAATACTTTTGTCATGCAAAGTGCCAGTTTCCATTTTACATATGCAGCTTCTAATTTTGCTGCACAAATTTACATAACCACTTCAAAAGTAGATTATTTCCTGTGGGAGTGGCCCAAACCTGTGAAAACAATACGTAGGATAACTTGGAGCAAAGATAGAAGGCAGCGATAATGCCAGGTTGTGCCAGTGGCAAGAATTGCTTCCTACACTGCTGACTAACCTACCCATCAGGCAAAAAGGGTACCCAAACTAATTGAGATATAGGTTAATTTTTGAAACCTCTTCAAGGATTTTAGATTATTTTTTCTTTACCAAATGTAAATAAAAGCCACTTCTGGACCTTCCATTCTTATTTTTCTTCTAGTCATAGGATTAGTAATAATTTTTTGTGATGAAAAATGTTTTATTTTTGTTTCAATTGTTAAAGAAAAAGGAAAACACTTGATTTAAAAAGTTGTTTTATCTGCACTATTAAGAAAAACATGGAGCTAACGTGTGATCCTTTGCAGATATTTCCATTAGTATTGTAGTTTCCTATAAGAAACTAATGACTTTATTTTTTTCGAGTTTGTCTCTCGCTTACACTTTGTGGTCTTTGTATGGAAAGATTCTTTAAAAAAAAAAGTTTTACTGTCTTTCTGGATTTCATTATGTTTAACAATATCACTCCCATAGTACAGATGACAGTTCCAAGCTTGTTTAGTAATTGCATTCAGGAGTATCCCATTTCGTTCTGGAAAATTAAAAGAAAAAAAAAAAGAGAGAGAGAGAATAAACACAGGGAAATGATGGGAATATAATTACAATTTCTGTCAAAATGTCATATTTATAGAAAATAGGAAATAAGCCTCTATATCAAGAACAGTCTAACCAGAATGTATCACCCCCTGTCAGATGAAGCAAAAAATACCTGCCCTATTTGAAATCCATCTCTTACATAAATGTCACAGAGTTTCAGAGCTGAATGACAACTTGAATTGAGGAATCATTGAAATCTCACATTTTTTCATTATATTTCTACAACTTTATTTTCTTCTAAAAAATTGCTTCTCTACTAATGTATATTGTAACAAAATGAATTTAACAAACTGATAAATGCATGCAAAATATTCTGAATTAAAGTTACTCATTCTTTTTTTAAAATAATGTCTTCACAGCATAACATGTGACATTGGGACAGCTGCTTTTTAACAGTGTGGTTCTATTGGAATGTTGTGATGAAAGTCCAGATTAGAACACAATCTTACACCATCCAATGCATCTTTGCAAGGCAGGGGATCTTCTTGAAATTAAAATCAATTGATGTCTCAACTAATTTTAAAAATATTCAGATCTACAGCTTTTTTTAAATGGAAGAAATTTAATCTGTGCAAATCAACACAGATGGCTTTTAAAAGCACAGACATTTTTTAAGATAATGAATTATAGTAGTGAACATTGCTACAAAAGATTAAGTGCATATTTTTGATGATCTGAGAGCTGATTTCTCATAAAATCTTGTAGGAAAGGGTAGTAAGTAAATCAAGGTCTTTCCCAGTTTTTGTTCTGTCAGAATTTTTGTTTTGCTTTCAAAGGTGTATTGAGTTACGATGTGAAGATTCATAAATTTAGATGAGGAAAAATACAGATTCTGATTAAATTAAAGCTCCTCCTGCATGATCTGTTTGGTCATTTCTGTGGTTTCCTACAGGAATTGAACAATGGCATCACCTAATATTGTCACTAAAAATGTTTTTACATACCTTTTATGAATCAAAGAGCATTTCTGATGGCGAATCTTGTGTTCATAAATTCCCTATTTCCTTTAAACTTTCTTTGTGATGGATTTACAAACAAAAATAAACATTTTCTTCTCAAAAAAACCCCCAACCATTTTAAAGCTTCTAGTCAATTAATGGCTTACAGAACAAGCTCCGTAACTACCAATTTATTCACTTCACAGTGTTCCTGAAACGGCTGCTGTCTCAGTTTATAGTAACATGGCAAAAGAAGCACCTTTTGGTATGTGTTATTGTTTAATGCACAGTTATTGCAGCAAAAGTACCCTACACGTAGGTAATTAAGGTGGAGAAGGAAGAATGTGCAGCACATTCATTTTCTTTGCGAAACACCTCATAGGTTGCTTAGTTCAGAAAATGCTGTCATCTGGGTTAGAAGAAGCAGTAAGTCATGTGTCTCCTGAGAGAGAGAGAATTAAATGCTGGTTAAGAATATGCAGTGAGTCTATGTCCCTGCTTTTACATACACTATTTAATATCAATGGGATAAGGAAGAGAAATCTGCAAGAGCAGTCACTTAGAGTTTGCAATTCAGTTGTCATTTTGAAACTTACTAGAGGCATGAGCAAAATGTGGTGTGAAGAATACATTGCTTGATAGTATATTGGAAAAGTAAACTTTGCAACTCCTTATGCATAGTTAGTTGCCTATGATTGCTATTTTTTTTGCACCACTTTAGACAACAATTTAAAAAATAATGCTTGAGGTAACTGTAATAATAGCAAAATTTTGCCTTTCTATGCTGTTTTTGTCATCTGCTTGTATCTGGCATTCTATATGAACACATATTTTTGCATATATTTTGTTTATGTGCGAGTCTTGGCATTTTAGCCATCTCCTGCAGAGGCCCCTTAGTACCATATGCTTCTGTTTTTCTTCATTATGTGATGTGATCTCTTCTGACTGTTACATGCACGTGAAAGGACAGTGGGCTTTTGGGGGAGAAGAAACCATGCTTTAAGAGAGCACACGTCAGTTGCTCTTCAGTCGTTTGGAGCTGATTGGATCTGACAAGTGTTGTAGCTACTCATCGTAATGGATGTCTCTGCTTTAGCAGAGGAGAGGTGAAAAGGATGTAATTCCCAGTGGAAGAAGGCAACATGAACTATTATTTAATTACGGGCTAATATAAAAATCCCTTGGAATCCCTTGCTGGTTTGCAGACTTGTCTTCCTTTCTCTGTGAGGCAACAATCAGGGCTTTTAATGCAGTGCAGACAGCTATGCCTGTTAGGAAAACAGTTCCTAAAAGATGTAATATGCTTATTTCTTTCTTTTATGAAGCACAGAAGTCTGCATAGGTATGCCATCAATTCTTGAAATATAGAAATCCCTCATGGTTTTGTCCTGCTTAAAAGATTATTTTTTTTAATGCACAGCTTGAAATAATAAGTCCACATTAGACAGCAACTTTTCCTGAGATCTGGAGGTTGGTTGCTTTATTCATCAGGAAGGCTTGATTATTTCTCTGACTGAATCTTTGCACCTTGTTTTAATTCAGTTCAAAACACACCTATTTTTCTCATCTGAAGAGAAAAACTTTTGTGTGTTATGGTTGCTTTGGAAAAAAAAACGACTTGTAATCATTTGTTTTATCTCTGTTATGAGCTTCACATGTGCCTGGTAGTAAAAGCAGCGTTAAAAACTGATGCCCAGACTTACACACCAGAAATACAATTAAGATTTTGCACTCAGAATGAAATTTGAAATGCAATTAAGAGTTCATAAATGAGAGAGAACTTTTTAAAAAAATCAAACCTAAAATAAACCAACAAAATGCAAAAAAACCAAGCACACACCCCCCCCAACCATAACTAGGTTCTGTCCAAAATAAATGCATCAAGTAGCCAAAGGTTTGGATCCTCATTAGCCCCAACTGATTTCAGTTGAAGATACCCATTCCTGTACATTGCTGGGTTTAGATCTTTTGTTTGATAGTTCTTATATGGTCTTTAACTAGTGTAAAGATAACCATAGGTATTCCACTAGTGCTAGGTTTAGCATAGGAGTGTTAAAATTTTACTAAAATAGTATAACCCTGAGATTTATCCTACACATAAGATTCCAGAGGTCTCACCATAGGATAAATAAATCAGAAATAAAAAAATAAAGTTCTTATGGAACATAAAAGAAGATTGGTAATGGAAGTAAAATTTGACTGTACCTACATAAATGGTCCTTTTTACACATGTTGCTGCACAGGGAAATTTGCATGTTGTAATTTATTAACTGTCTCAATACAAGTTGTGAGATTCCCACCCCATGTACAATCTATGAAACTACCAATGCCATACCACAGATAATTATTGAGTTTGCACAAATTTTCAGACACAGCACTTCATAAAGCATGCAACATTCATCACAAGCTTATGGGTTTAGTACTGAGTTATTTTAAATACAAGTTACATTTTACTTTATAGCACTTTAAAGAATTGAAAAAAACATTGAGACAATTCAGAAAATATGGACCTTTTGAAAACTGAGCTTAATGAAGAAAGAAAGATAAAGTGATCTGTCAGTTAAAGAGTGGCATATCTGGAATTCAATCTTCCCTCTTTTGGCTGGTCTTATTTCTCCAGGTCATGCTGCCTCTGTTCTCTGTGAAACCTCAAGTCACACCAGTTCCACATTATCTCCAATATATTTTCACCACGAAGAGCACCATAACCTTTCTGCACATTGATAGTTGATACTTGAAAGGTTCAACATGTGACTTTCAAAAAAAAAAGTGGAATCTTCTTATCCATATTTGCCAACATTGACACCAATGTGTTGTCCTAAAGCTCTGGCTTTTGTTTGAATAACATTATTAACCTACTTGAAGCTAGCAGGAGAAAGTTCACAACTCAGTATCTGCTATGTAAAAGACCTCTTAGACTCAATGGAAATCAAATATTATGAGTCTTTTCCTGGAGTTACAACAGTTTTTCCAGTTGTGTATTTTATCATACATTTTTTGACATCAACATATAATAGAGGCTGTAATACATGGATATTTTACCTTTTCAAATCCTGTTTGCAGAAACAGCTGTGTGATCTAATCCCATGAATACTTTGCTATGTAATGTCTTCTAACAATTGTCCATTTACTTAAGGATGCATATTTCTCCTTTGTTTTGAAATTTTCAGAAGTAGAAAGCTTCTCTCTTTTCTTTCTTGTCATCCTCTTTTTAAACCTTAGGATATGAGGTTATCTAATGTCTTATAGTGTGCAAAGTTATCTGACTGAAAAATGGCACAGAAAGTGATCCGTACACATACTATAAATTGATAACAAATATTTAGTTAAACAATTGTTTGCTGTGGAGTGATTTTCCAAACTCAGAGAAGATTCAAACCTGACTTTAATTTTATTAATAGGCACAAGCTTTTCCCCTAAATTAAAGTAGATTGAATAGGTGAATGCTAGCCTGAACAGCCATTTCAGAAAAAGCTAACGATGGGCAGTTTGTATCAGAAAACCTGGCCAAGAAAAATTATTCACTGCACATTTGAAAACTAGGTTGAAAGTCCCTTGTGAACTGAACCAACAGTCACAGGAGACTGATAAGTGCTCAGACTTTGCCTGACAATTTACTTGTGTCCTGAGAAAAATACAAGGATAATCTCCTTTACAGCAAAAGGGTGAGGAAATCAGACGATCCAAAAGAGGCAGGGCTGAACTTTGCACAGAGGGTAAAAAAATGAAAATAAAGCATTTGGAAAGAATGAGGTGTAATTCAGGTATACTTTCAAGTTCTTGATTGAACACTGTATTTCTGCTTTTAAGCCCCATCTCTGTTCAGAGGGAGGCTAAGCAAAAAAGCAAAGGAGAAGCTCATCTCCTTTCACTCAAAAATTGTTACCGCTAATTTTGAACATTAATGACAGCAATTTATCACTCCTCAATCAACACGCACAATAGTAATGGCTAACTGGGTTTTAAAGCATTGAACATGGCTGGGAAATTTGGCCAAAACTGAGCAAAAAAAGTAGAAAATTACTAAAGGAAAATTGCAGGTTCCTTGTCATCCACTGCATAGGCAAACAGCACACCCCATTGTCTGGGAGACAAAACCACAGTGCCAGGCCTGCAGTCACCTCTCAGGGAACTGGGTGCCTCTCAGCTGGCTTTTGGGGAAAACAGAAGCAAGAAGTGCAAGCATATCAGCATCCAATTTGTCACTGAGGAAGTACTGCAAAGGTTGATGTCCCTGCAGGCCAGTTCTGGAGGGCGGGATGTGGAAAGCATTCCCTGCAGGTACATCCGTCAGTTGATATTGCTCATGTTTTCTTGGCTGCCAGCTGTCTGGCAGATAATTTAAAGATGCCTATGGCTACTTCAGCCCTGGGCTACATGCATGACGTAGGAGTATACATTGACCAGGCTCCTGTGGGCCCGCTACCTTTGTCAGAGGAAATGCCCCTGCCTTTTCCATGATAGTACATCCTTAGTGTCCTTTCCAGCACACACCAGTGCAGTGCTGCTTGGAGGGGAGGAAGCATAAGGATGGACAGTATTTTGCACTTCTTCCTATCATTTTGCACAGATGGCTAGTGTTTATGCCTTTCCACGTGGCTGCACACTGGACAAGATGATCAAGACAGATGATGTATAAATGGAGCTCACTGGAGATGAGATTCAGTCTACAGTGGCTTAATTTCCCTGGGATGACCATAAATAGGGGCTGTTCTTTGTGGCTGGCTACCAGCATCCCTTTGAAACAGTTTTAAGCCAGCCACTGTGTAGTATACATAGATTATAGACACACCTTTTGTTGTTACTGAGGGACTATGAACTCTTCAGAGATGTTTACGTGTGTTTAGAAGTAGAACTGTGCATGGATTACTGTTGGTTTTGTTGGTGTGGTTTTTTTCTTTTTCTTTTTCCTCTGCTGTCAGTTATTCAGATATCAAATATATAAGGTGTTAGACAGCAAGGCTTGCCTGTGCCAGGGAGCAGGAGAGAAGGAGCATTGGGGACAGTGAGGGGAGGGGAAAGGATCCTGTCAGCTCTGGAGACAAAGACATAAACCAAGGGTCCTCAAACTTTTTAACCAGGGGGCCGGCGAGCGGATGCAGCGGCAGGCAGCCATCTGCGGCTGTTTGGTTTCCCCCCCCCAGCCCCCGGCTGGGGAGGGAGGGTGGGGGGGTCTGTAAATACCAGGGGCCGGATTGAGGAGCCTGGGGGGCCATATCTGGCCCGTGGGCCGTAGTTTGAGCACCCCTGACATGAACTAACTTCTTCCTACAAAAGCCTAGGGCTGGACAGCCTTGTGTGATCTCTGAAGACTTTAGAAGAAAGTATACTATTGAAGGCTGAAGGCTCAAGCACAAATCCAGAAGAAAACCTTTGAGATTTACAAACTGCTCTTCTTAATCATGAAGCAGGGGTGTCCTTTCCTCATTTGTGGGTCCACTCACACTCCAAACAAATCCGAAACCATTACAATGCATGGCAGTTGGTCGGTAGTGTGGAAAAACCTCATTTACTGACTGGCCAGACAGTTTTAAAACCTTCAGATTTTTCTAAGTCTAGGTTATTAACTGTCTGACTGTAATCACATCTTCACCATAGGGAGCTTCAAAAGCTTTTCATTTGCATTGAATCAGTTGCCTTCCTCCCTGTCTTTTTCCCCCTGGAAATAAGCTTAAATAATTCAACAAACTGCACACATGGCTAGTGATTATTGAACCATTCTGAAACACTCCAGGCAAATGGACCATTATGTAGCAGGAATTAAAACTTTTCTTGCAGTCATTAGGAGAAAGATGTATACGTATCTCTCTATGTACAATCCTTTTCTCTCTCACATGTATGTATGTGTGTGATAGTGTATGTGGACAGAGATATTTGTAAACATTCCCTTTTCACAGAGACCTCGTAACTGTACAAAAAAAATTTGTTTGAAACAGTATTCACAGAATGTATTAGAGGTGAACCATGATAGTTTATGGTGAGTATACGGTGTGCATTGTGAAGGTATCAAGAGATTCTGTCAACAGTACGTCTTTTCACCCTGAGAGCATAGAATTTCTATTTCATACTATGTGTTCATGTGCAACAGTCACAGGATTCTGCTGATTAACTCTCTAAGCTATAAAACATGCTAGCTTCTATCCCTGTGTACCAATGTCACAATGGGAATAAAAAGAAAAGAAAAGGAAAAAAAAAAAAAAGAAAAGAAAAGAAAAGAAAACAAAACAAAACAAAATCCAAACTGATGATTTTAAGTAATTATACACCATTTTTTTCTTAATGGAATCATAATTTAAATGGTCAAAGTGAACTTTTTAGGGCAAGAAAAAAGTAGAAGTAGCAAGAAAAACAGCTTTTCACTGCCTAAAATGTCATGGTTGTATCCAAGATTTCTAAACTGAGTGTTTCACTCATCTTTTTGGCTTTCCTGCATTTCAGTGTGGGTCCTGTCATGACTACTCTGCAGGTACAGGTTATCAGACCATTAATCTCTCAGTCCTTGGGTTTTTGCTTCCCATGACTGGTCAGATTTTTTTTTTTTTCTTTTTTGTAATGGGAAATCTATGTAAGTGGCACATTAGTCACCACCTGAAAAGATAAAAACAAATGAACAAATATAATTCAGAAGACTCCAAATATTTGTTTCTATGATATTATAAATATAAATAACAGGAAAATAAGGAGGGAGAGCGGGTTCCATAAGGCAGCTGACAACATCAGCATTAAATTTGAGTCTAGTTACAGCTTTTTATTTAAGTAAGGAGAAACCAATATATAGCGACACAGAACCTTTCCTGTGTTCCAAGGACACTTGTTCCCTTGTTGCATGCCATTCCAATGTCAGTTATATTGGTACATACATAGTGAAAACAGATAAGAAACAATGTTTAGAAACCCAGTGTGTAAGTTCATATCTGATTAGTAGCCTTCTGTGTCATGCTAACTAAAACAGAAATGTTAGCTTGCATAAATACTGAAATCCAGGCAAAACTTGCCAAAATTCAACTTCTCCATAATATAGGGGAACATAAGGTGTACATGCCATACTACAAATAGTGTTCACTGTCAATATACTAATAATATATTACAACTTTAAATGCAAATAATATTTTACATGACATTTTTAATACGATTTCTTAATTTTCCCCAATAATTTTCTTCTTTTTTCCTCTGAATAGTTGACTACTGTTCAGTCTTAATAGCTTAAAGAAGAGTACAATTTCACTGTTAAAAAACTACCTACTGTCATGTTGTTATGGAATATTGTCTTGTAAATATCTTCTGCTGAAAATCTACAAGACATTTGCCCCATAAATTCTACACCTTTACATTCTTGCACATCTCTAGAGAAGACCAGAAGCTCTCATAAGCTCTCACAAAGATTTTGCTTTTTGGACACTGTATAACAACTGCATGCAGAACTGTTCAAAGAATTGTCTCCAAACCTTTCCAGTCATTGAGAAGGCAGGAGCACTGAATCAGCTGTAGTTAAACCCTGAGGAGTATTTTATGTTCTTGTCTACCTAAAAGTCTTACTGATACCATTGGAAACTTTGCCTAGGTACTTCGTAACAACAGACCATTTAGAAAAGTATGCATAATGATCTCTGTCTAAGCCACTTACATTTGTCTAGTTATGCTGGTATCAAATGCTTCAGTTAGGGTTTTTTCCTGTGCTAAAGACTGAAAGACCTCAAAAACAGGGCATAGGATCTCCTACTGAGTAAACTAATCTTTTCGTCTCACTCAGTTGGGAAAATAGGAGAGAGAGATTAGCGACTGAAGTCCAGCCACCAAAATCGGTTCCAATCATCGGTTTTGTAAATATTTGTGCACTATCAGTTGTCATATCAGAATCTGGAAAGAAAAGTGAGATTGGGACCCAGTGTAGCTTTTTGCAGGTAATTGTATGCTTTGTGTATTAAATATTTTATAAAATTTAGCTATGGCTAGGAACATTAGCATAATGTAATTGAAATCATAAGAAACATTTTATATCACATCTATTTTAACTTTTAAAAGTGTTGTACTCCTGGGTATGTTAAATTGATTGCTTGTCTATGTTTGTTGTTGAACGATCTTCTTGCTGATCACCAGAAATAAACCCTGTAATACTAATTTTCAAGCACCACTTTTATTTGATCGGGGTATAGCATATATCCAAGATGAACGACTCATTTGAATGTCTTCTCCATGGGTTAGATTCTTCTGTATAAGTGGTTGCTTTGCAAAGCATTTCAATGCAATGTACATGTAGAGTGCTTTTAAAGTGCACTTTACCAACCTATTGAAGATCAGCCCAACATAGTTATCAATAGACTGGCCTTGACAATGGCTCCAGTTTAGCAAGGAAAAGGGAATTCAGAAAAGAAAAAGAGGTATTATGACTGTGGACACTGCCCCTGTGTTACTGTGATAAATAAAAATCACATTGATTTTAGTGTCGATTACAGTTCATCACTGCCAGTGATGAATTTTGCTATTTATACTGTTACTTTGTTAAAAATCCTTAAAAGCACTGTTATTCTACAGATGTTCCTGGATTTAAATTGGGCAAGTTCAAAGCTGAAGGAAAGAATCATCACGATTTGCAAAAGTGTCACTACTGAACAGGAGATGGAGCAAAAAAGGGAATCATAGATTTGTGCTCAGATTGTTGGCAAATCTGCATTAGTGGAAGTTAAGAAGAGGTAACAAGAATTTATAGCCACACTGACAATCAAAATATGGGCTCCAACACTGCCATTTCTTGCAACTTAAGCTGAAGCACTTACTATGCTGATATTCTGCTTGTCCCCAGTAGAATGTCCCCAGAAAAACAGGAGGCCTAAATGAAATCAAAAGGGACAATTTTTCCCTTTGTAGCTTTCTTCTGAGGCTCCTTCGCATTATGTGCAGTGCCACTTTTCCCTGCCAGGCATCCTCTCCACCCCGTCCACTACCCCCTAACCTCCCCCTCACACCTTTTCTTTTGTCTCGTCAGCTTGGATCTAAGTGGAATGAGATTCAACCTGTACTATAGCACAAGTACAAATTCATGGTGCTAAAACTAATATTTACACTGAGTTTAGGACCACTAAACTTCAAGGTTAAACTGATCAGAAGCCTAGGAGCACACAATATCCAGGGAGACATAGGTAGCACCTGCTCAATGTGAGAGTGTAACTGTTATCAAGGTCTTTGTGAATTATAACTCCTTTGGTTTTAATGAGATTGCCTGGATGTAGGACCAGAACTTGGCTCCCATGATTTACTTCAAGAGAAATGTCTGAAACAGGGTGTGAGTAATGAGAACTCTCCAAGACTTTATGAGAGCTCTACGAGAGGCCAAAGTTTGGAAGTACATAAAATTTCAATTGATTTTTCTTCCTTCTTCATCACTTCTTAATTTTTGCATTCCTTTGTTAGAAATATAAGAAGAAAACTTTATTTAAAAAAAAAAAAAGAAAGAAAGAATCTGTGATAGGTTTGCAGAAATAAAGAGATCCAGATTTTTCAGCTAAGTACCTGGACTTACGTGTGAACCCAAATTGCAACAGACTAGTATTCATCTTACATTAGTCAATAGCACATGCCCTGCTGTGAGTTACCGGTTAATTTATGCATTACCTGTCAACATTATGAAGTGGAATTATACCTTGGGCAGTGGTAGCTGAGGTTTTTCAGTGCTAAGCAGTAATGGAAATTGCTAATCCCAACTCATTTTGTCATGAGGTTCATATTATGTAGGTCCACACATTTTGCTGTACTCAGCAGTTTGACACAGCACCTGTAACAGTGCTAAGATGGAAGAATAAAATATGTCTCTGTGCTCTAATATGGGATGCAATGTGATTTCAGGAAACAATATCAAGCTAATCGAAAATATACTTTTTTGAATTGTACTCTTGCCATTACACAGCTCCAACAACATTCAAAATTCAGATATCCTTTATCTAGGCTGCAATTATTTGACCACTGGAAACAAACACCGATCTCAGAATACTAGCTCTCATTTCTGTTCCTCTGTAAATTTAAGGCAAACCTTCTGAAAACTATGAGAAGTTCTAATGTCCGTGACTGTTAAAGAAATTATTATAATATTATTCAGTTTCCAGATGCAAGATTTGGAAGACAGCTCCTGAAAAGCTTAGATTTTCTACATCATTCTCTTCCCACTCAGAATCAGTTTCGGGGTTTGTTTTATACCATTTTAGCAAAGGGTTTAATCAGATTATATGTTAGGCCCAGTTGATTAATTACTCTGTTATTGAGGCAGGATTGTACAGGGGTTTAATGTTAAGAATCAGCTTCCCTAGTCCTATCTCTTGCCATCATCTGTCAGATTATGCTTCATTACTAGTGCATTCATTTTCCGGATAGCTCAGACAAATAAGGAGCCAGGTTATCAAACAGTGCTTTTTGTTTTGCCAATTATGGAATAAAGACTTAACAAAAGGCTACAATTTCCTGTCTTCTCATGTTACAGTATAAAAACTTGCTTTCCCATTTAGGAACAGTTTCATACACAGCATAAATTAATAAACTGAGATTTGGTTGCTCCTTAGCAGTCTTGGAAAAATGTGTGTGAGAAAAGACACACAAACAGTATGTTTTTGAATTTACCTAACCGTATTTCATTGGCGAACATGGTAGGGTACAGCTTTGTAGTGTCTCATGGGGAAATATAGAAGTTATATTGTTACATGTTTAAATAACAGGAACAGAATCAGGTCAACAAATGTAAAGAAAATCCTGCTGTCCCTTACCTTAAAAAAAAAATAAAAAAATCACTAACCTTCCACAGGAAGAAGAATAGCTTGTTAAAAGTCTTCTCTTAAAATATTTAGAAACCTCTTTTGTTGTTTTTGTATTTCCTTATTCCAAGCTAAATTCTTCAGATATCTGCTGAAAGGCTGTTATTGTTATTAGAAGTATTTCCTTAAAGAATGTATAAATGATGACATTTCAATCACTGTAAAAAGATATCACTGTTCGTACTACACAATAGTTCATTACTGCAAGTTAAATAAGCTACTTCACTACTATATATGTAGAAAGAAATATGTTTTCTTCCAGTAACTGTCTGCTTGTCTGCTTAGCTGTTCTCCAGTAATGCACATTTTGATATGAAACATAATAGTAAACAGTAAAGAAAAATAGGCTATTTACACATGGTAGAGAAAAAATTAGCTAGAAAGGACTGTCACAAGGAACATTAAGCTCCTTTTGCTGCCTGTCTGCTGCTTGGTTTTGAAAATAAAAATTAGAAAATTGAGTGTTCTTTTTGTAGACGAGATTTCAAAATTAGAAGCCTAGGGCACCTGCCCAATTTGTAAAAGTGCTGAGCATCTGAAAGTCCCATTGCTCTCAGATGTTTTGTTCTGATATCACCTGAGACTTTGATCCAGTGATGATTTGCATTTTGCATACTGCAAGAGTAATCAAAACATACTACTTATCAAAATCATATCAGGACACACAGCAAGCCAAGTGACAAAAGGATAATCATACTTAACTGGATTATTTCAATTTTGTAATGTCTTTTTCCATTTTGGTTTCTCAATAATATTGTTTCTATAAACAGGGAGATTTCAGACAGAAACATTAACACTTCCAAACTTTCCTTAAAGCAAAATCTTCCTAACAATTCAAAATGCTGTTTTTAGACTCTTTCTTTCCCTACCTTTTTGCTGTGAAGTATGATAATATTCATTAATTAGCTTTATACTATCCTTTTAAAAGTATGATTTTTCACTATTTCCCCAGAACTTTCTGAATTAAGAAAAAAATGGCAGAAGGGAATGTGACATTAAAATTACTTTTAACAAATCTTGATTAAAATTATTTTGAAATTTTGCTTTTCCAAACTGTTATGTTTTCATGAGGTTTGGTTGGGTTTTTTAGGACAAGATCTGCACGTAATGAGCTGTGAGCATTTCTTGGAGATTTTCTTCCCTTTTACTTCATTGCCTTCACTGTTTGTATTGTTGCATTAACATCACAGAGACAATAGTTTGAGGTATTAAGGAGACAAGACCATGCAAAAGGTAGATATAAAGGAAACACGGTACAGAACCAAAGTCATTGGGAGGGAGTAAGGGGAGACAAGTTTTCTCCACAAGAAATATCTGAGAAAAAGGAGACATGGATGGATGTACTGGTAAAAGCCCCAAAGGGCATAATTTCACAAAGAAATATATGATCAAATTTGTCAAAAGCAATTGAACAGTTATGGGTGAAGATAGAAGGTCTATTAGAAGAAGATAGAGGTCTATTAGTCCCACTTAGACTATTCATCTAAGTGGGAGCAAAAGACCTCAACTAAAGCAGATACAGCAAAATGTCTGAGGATGGGCATTATGTTTCTCATAATCCAGAAAGATAATATCCAGAAAGAAAGTTAGTGGGTGGCTGGCCCTTCCTGGTTGTATCAGTGGAATAGGTGCTGTGACTAGGGCAAGAAAGCAAGGAAGTAACTTCAGGAGGGAAGAGAATGACATGTTATTCCAGGACAAATTAAAAAGACAGTGAGGAGTAGTAAGGGGAGAGATCTCTAATTGGTTGCGGATTGATATGCTGTTCTTCTAGAGGTAGTCATGTCTAGCACAAGGAAGAGATACACATGCAAGGATCATATCTGAAGATAAAGATCAAACTAGTGGTGTTGGAGTTAATATCTTTAGGAAGAACTCAAAATATAAAGATGGATCATATGTACAAATTCTGTAATGAGGTACAGTGTCTGTGAAAGACATGAATCAGGAAAATCAAACAGGGATTTCTTGTCATCTTACCATGTTCCATATCTGTAGAGTCCCACAGGAAAAAATAACATCCCCTTAACCTTTTATGGCCTTTGGATAAACAGAAAAATCTAATGTCTGCTTCTAAACATTCCATTATCACGTTCAGTAAATAATAAGGATTGTGAACAGTAAGAAAAGGGAAAACGCTGAAAGCTTGGCAGAAATACATATTGTTTGTCTTTACCATGAGAAGGAGACAAAATACTACAGGTTAGATATAAAGGACACTGGAAAGACTGGAAATTGTTTTTTTCCTTATTTCCTGTGCAGCATAAATCATCAGTGACCCCATGAAAATTGGTGGTGCTCCCAGGAGTGGCTTACATACATAAGGCCACTAATAAGTGTGGCTGGATGAGATGTTCTTTCTGCTCAGAGGCTCCTACAGAATAGCAGAAAGGAGACACAGACTTTTCTGCTTCATCCTATGGACACTTGGGCTTTATCTTTCTGTGCTTTCCTTTGACCAAAGGAATCTACTTCATTCTGAAATTAAATAGTTATGGAAAAACAGTGAAAAAAAGTGAACAAACAAAGCCAATGAGAAATCCTCTTTCATTTCTTAAAAAGCTAACAAACTGAGAAAGTTTCAGAACAGGATCAGGCTCTCCTTTACATTCCAGATTACTTGCAGCCAAGTTAGTTTCAATAAATATGAATCTCACTCATTTTTCAGCAACGAATACTGTAGAATTTCTATCATTTAAAAACAGTGAAAACTCAAAAAGCATTTCACTGTGTTGTGGTTGTAATAATTTGTTTAATAAGCTATTTGAGTTCATTGGACAATGTATAGGTGTAAATCATGGCACAAGGGCCACAAAATCAGTTATTCAGCACATATTTTTTTGGCAGCCCCCTGGGAGTCTGATTTTTAACTCTGCATTTATTTCATTCCTGCACCTGTTTGACTGGTAAATCTTTTTACCTCCCTTCTATAATCTCCATACCTTTCCAATACATCCTTTTACTGCTTCATTCAGTGGCTGTGAATAACAGCACCATACAAGAAGCAGGGTAATAATGGGGAAAAGCTTTCCCATAAATATGCCATGCAACAAATATTTTCAATCTACATTACTTCTAATTTGAAGACATCATAGTAGCAGCTAAGCAATGAACACAGCATAATGCCCCCCTGAAAGAGAAATAAGCATGCAATTGATTCCTTCAGATTTACCATTCTGAGTCCCATCAGGAAGAGTCAGCATAGAAAAAGTGAATACGAATCATTCTAAACTCTGAATTTGAAAGTATTTACTTATAATTTTTGCAAGTACTATTTCACAAATCTTTAATTAATATCAGTATAAATATCTTTCTTCTAAAACTATCTTTCCATTTATATATATGGTTGCATGATCTGGAGTAACTCTAACTGAGAGAAAAAATATCAAAGAATTGTATAAGATATTACCCAAAATAGCAGCCTTTTGTAAGTACTGTACCAAGGAGCTGGCAGATTGATAAGACTGGGTTAGAGAAACAGAGGAAGTTTACATAAATTAAGAAAGAGTGTCTACAGAAGTGCAGAGGAATGTTTTCCCACTCATTGTTGAGAGGAAGGGATTAGGTTTGTTTATTTTCTGAAGAGGATTGATAGGATTTGAGAGATGAAGGACAGGAGAGACAAAGATGGCACCAAAGTTGACCTGAATATTAGAAGGATAATGATATCCAGGGTGACTAAAAAAAGGAACAGGTGATTTAGTAAAAAATATTAGTAGTTCATTAAAAACTACACACAGTATTTGCAAATTTTATTGACTAATTAAACATATACACAACACGTTTGGAAATAGATTCTCTGTTAGTTAATATTCTTTCCTCTGCCCAGAAACGCCTTTTGTTCCACACACATTCAGTGAAGATACAGAATATTTAAAATTTATTAATAATACCTGAAAAGCTATTTAAATGTGAGCATTATTAAACCATTCTTTAACACAAGGGTGCATTACATGTCTGGCATAAGAGACAAATCAGATGAGCTTTTTAGCAGTTTCAATACTGACAAGCTCTTTTGTGAGAGCAATGTTACTGAATTGACTCTACACAATTTTTGTAATAATACAATACAAGTGTAGATTTAATAGGCAATTTTATTAGCAGAAAAGAATCTTTTTGACTGTAACAAAAACAAATGTCTTCCTTTTGCCAATCACAGTACTTTTCTTCTTAAAGCTGCACGAAGATCTGTGTTTTGTTACTCACCTCCCATTGAAAGAAGATTTAAGATACTCTACCTATTCAGAGTTATATCATTAGGAATTCAGTAATGGTAGACGAAATAAAAACCATTGTACAGTAATGATGTTATCAAATCGAAAAGCTCTTCTTTCAGAGGTTTCTTCAAAGTTTGTTAACTCAGTGAAGAAACTTGGAAACTAATCCTAATCACTGGAGTTTTTTTCAAAGACATTTCCTCATTCAGATAATGGCAAAACCTCAAATTGCTAACCAGGGCAAAGACAAGAAATACAGTCTTTCACAAGTTTCTTCATTTTAAGGCCCTATATATGTAGATGATTCTGAAAGTATCTCAGTTCTAAAAGGAAGACAGTACATATAGGAAATGGTTTGGGTTTGTAGCATTTTGTGGTCCTTATTTCTGAAACACTGGAAACAGATTGTGTTAGCAATCTAATTAAAATTCTGCATGTTCATATGCAAGAACACAATATACAAAAAATAAGAATGAATATGAACCCCCAGTTAGTCAGCAGATTACCAAGGACAGTGTTAAGCAATAGTATGCATTACAGCTTTGAAAATATTTTTTTCTTTTTATGTGAAGCCACCTTTTCCAGCCAGCTTTTCCAGTACGTCTCTTGTCCTCCCTATGTTACTTCTCTCTCTCTCTCTCTTTTTTTTTTTTTTTTCTTTCTTTATCATAGGAGTCTTGGTTTCTTCTTGATCTCTTCCTTTCCCTGAAAGACCAGTTTCACCATTTCTCTCTTCCAGCAACATTTGCTCCCACCATCTCTTCTAGATATTTCTTCCTCCTCCATATCAGTAATGGCTTCAAGATGAAAGAGGGTCGATTTAGATCAGATATTAGGAAGAATACTGTGAGGGTGGTGAGGCATTGGAGCAGGTTTCCCAGAGAAGCTGTGGATGCCACATCCCTGGCAGTGTTCAAGGCCAGGTTGGATGGGGCTTTGAGTAACCTGGACTAGTGGAAGGTGCCCCTGCCCATGGCAGCAGGGGTGGAACTAGATGATTTTAATGTCCTTTCCAACACTAACCATTCTATGATTCTAAGATTCTAGCATATCCTGAGGACTTCTGAGGTTTCTGTGGAAGTAAACCTTATCATTATTATCCTTTTGCTTGCTTTCCCTTAGCCTTAGGGGTAGTAACAGTGGGGTAATTCCTGAACCTTAAAAAGAAATAGTAAATAACAACGATACCATTACTGAAAGACTGGAGTACAATTAAGAAGCAAGTACATGGAAGAAGGAAAATAATGTCCTTAAGAGTGAAGGAGGACAGAAAATTGTAATCTTTTGGTGCAGGGTGCTGCGAAGAGGAAATTCATTCAAAAGCACGCATAGGGCATCAAAATGTCTCCAGCTAGGTGTTCCAGAAGATGCCTTTGGAATTAGTAATGTATGCTGATAAAGTCTTCCTGAAAGTATTAAATCTGAATGCAGACCCAAAGTCTGACTAGAGAAATGACCTATCCCAACCTTACAATGAGAACCTCTGATTTCTCCCAGAATTATTCAGTGGAAGTAACACAAATTTTCCTACACGTATAGAGAAATGGGGAAAACTGGATGAACAGACAGACTGACAATGATCCTGGAAAATGTTTCATGAGCTGGGAAGCATTGCTACACCAGTAGCTGTTGGAGTAAGTGCCCTTATGCAGATGAGTAATTTCTGTTTTAAAATTCTGTGATCGTTGCTAACTACAAAAGTTGGTTGGAAAGCAGTAATAGTGCCCAGAATTCTCTGAAGGTCTAACAGTAAAGATATCAGTTCATAGTGCAACCTGCAATGAGTTTGTACTGCAGGGCACAGAACTCCTCAAAATTCAATATTCTGGTTGGCTGAAGCTTTTTGTGTCTCAAAGCCAGAATGGTTAAAACAAAGACTTTAATCTCCATATGTTGACTTCAGATCTGGCCTGTAAATTCAGTTGTGGAGAAATCCAGGGACGTTTGCATTCTTGATTCCTCTGGTAACACACTTTTCATGGAGTGGGAAAAAAATAAATCATGAAAGAAATTACTAGAAAATGTGCATTTTTCAATCTGTCTGTCTGATGTCTTTCAGAGGCCCTGGCCTCTCTTGCAAACATTTAAAGACAAGGGGGGTGGGGATGGGGGGGGGGGGGAAGAAAAAAAAGTCCAAGCCTGACATTGAGAGAATGGATTAGATTCCAAGAAATGCAAATTTCTTAAATCGTGTAATCTGCATTACTTAATAGAGCAGGGAGCCAATTAAGAACAGTCCCCTATTCAGTTTAATTAGGCTAACTACAGGTAAGGGAATCATATAGTAAAAGGAGGGGCATTCAGTAGAGAGACTTTCTCATGTATCTCTTTCATGTCTGTCTCTTCCACTGTAACAGAGCTAAAGATATCTAGTGCTTGACTTTCAACCTTTTAATGCTATAAAGTAAACAAATCACACACTTTATATTATCAAGACTTTGAAGTCATAAGCCCCAGGCATACTACCTAATGCTAAGGGGAGGAGTGGGGGGAAGGGAGGAAGTTGGTATATTCATTCTTTTGAATCAACAACACTGCCATGTTATGTATAAATCCTAATTTCAGCTTCCTTATATGCTTACATGGTGTAAAAGCTCATAAAGCTCTTTTGAAAAGTGGCTAGAAAAAAATAAATTATTATGAACAGAATTCTAATGTCAAATTAGAAAGTAAAGCTCAAGTTACAAAAATTGGGAAAAATAGAGAACTGAGAAAACTAACATTTCCTTTCCAAAGGTCTCCATCGAATATGTGTTACATGCTTGTATCATAGCTCCAATGTTCACTTTTATTGAAGAACTCTGAATCTATGTCCTTCTTTGCTGATGTGTTGGTAGGTGATGCTCAGACTGTGGGGAGGCAGACAGCAGATAGCAAGTCAAGACAAAAGAAAGGAAGAAAAAAAAATGCACAGAACTAACCATAATTACTCATAAATATGAACATGAAGAAAAAAAGGAGGGGGGGGGGGGAAGGGGAAGGCAGGGAGAGAATTGATACTATGCCAAAGTTAAAAGTTGATGGTACACATTGTCACCCAGACCAAATCAAGTCACCTTTGAACAGTATGATAAACTCTGTCTCCCCATTTTATTATAATACTTGGCAGTCTCAGAATTTTTAATCTCCGTATGCTGAGAACACAACTTTGAGGAAGGAAAACAATGTTTACAGATGGAGAAAAGATCCTTTCACTTCTGTTTAATCTCAGTGAAGGAGCACTGAAGAACTTTTTTCCTTTCATGCAACACCTTGTCCCTTTCTATCACTTCCACAGGTTTTACAGTCAGAACATCTCATGATCTCCTAAAATGTCCACTTAGTGGAGGCTACATAAATTCTTTCAGGCTCATGAGTTTTCTTCACTGTTAGAATTAACATGCACGTAGAGTAAGTAATGTACACTTAAAAGGCTTGGCAAGGTACAAGATGGCACTGATGTTGCCTGGGAGAAGAGATCAGGTTGGACACATTGGTACCCTTTTGTTCTGCTACTGTGAGAAATACTTCTTGAACTGATGTGCCCATGAGATACTATGCTTTTGTAGCATAAGCTTCCCCTTATTTTTCTTCCTATCAGCTACCCCTCTGAGCCTCAGGACTGCATACAGAGTAATTTTAAATTTTAAAGGGTCAGTTTCTACTTCCATTTACAGAACAGGAAACTTCCTGTTAATTACACGGGAAATATAATTGAAAGTCTAGTGAGTGCACAAAAATCCTTACTATTGTGTTCACATTCACATAACCCTTGCTTTTTTGCTTCTTTTCCTGAGTCAGAGCTTTTTTGATGAGAGGTTATCAATAAAGTGCTCAGATACTTAGCTACCATTAAGTTACGCTTTCAAGCTAGTCCTCATACTAAATGATTATAGACTAATAACAAAGGTTAGGTAACTAAAAATATGCAATGTAGTCTGAGGCTACTGCCCCTACAAATTTTGAAGAAAAGAAACCATACAAACAAGAAATGGTGTACAAGAGTGGCCTATCTTACCTTTTAATGGCACTGTTGATGTCAATACTAAAGGCAGCTGTATGCATAATGTTAGGTTTTTTTTCCTTGTCCACTGAAAATATCCGTTCCTGTATGTAACATTAATAGTAATTTCAGTAAAATAGCTAATCAGGTCTGGTATTCTTGGAAAATTGGAACTTGTAGAGCCTGCTTTACTGTAGAAGCTCCAAAAGAACATCTCCAATACCTATCCTAAGACAGAACAACATTTCATTGCGTCAAACCTACAGCAAGACTTCTGCTAATGTATTTGCCTCAGCTCTTAACAATCAGTATATGCCGGCATGCAGTACTTCCTGACTATGCAAGGTATAACAGATAATTTCAGAAAAAATAAGCAATTTTGGAACTTCAGTTCAATTCTGTGAACAAAAAAAGATATACCAGCTAATTTTTAATTTTTTAAGTGCTTTTATATCTAGTTCTCTTTTGAATCTCTCACTAAGCAGGTCCTGGGATGCAAAATGGGAATAAAGATTTCTAATCCCCAAGAAAGACATCCAGATGCACATCAACAGCATTCAGCATTCAGAGGGCAGCTGGTAAACTGGGTTGTATTCTTTTTGAAAAGCACTATGACAAAGTTGTTTATTCAGCAAAACAAACTGTTCCCTCTGTCCGTTAACAAGGCTGGCTTTGTGCAGCACAGACTTCTGCAGTGCTGACTTCTGTTTGGAACCATTTCACACTAATTAGAAATAAGAGAAAAGGCTGTGTTCATGAACAGCCCAGCTCAAGACCTCTTTCAAACCACTCTTTCTGAAAATTAACTCAGTTGTAACCCTCTATGAATAACAGACTTGCACAAACAGGATAGGGAAAAATATATTGTTAATAATTGTTAGCTTGCTGTGCAGAATGCCAATGCAAATTTTATGTAACATTACCCAAATCATATGAAATGATGAACTGTGAAATGTTGTGCAGTTCCATCTTCTAAGGCTACAACCACAGTGTTTTTTGTCTAGCCACAGTAAGAATATGTGATGAATAAAAAAGTTACTATCACGCAATTAATCAAATATGAGAGTAGGTCTGTGGTTTACTTATATATGATTATTATGGTATACTACACAATCAATGAAATAGGAATGCGAATATCAGAAACACTTTCCTCTGGAGGACCAAAAGATTATAAAATAGGGAAGGTCCTTCAGCATTAACAATGCAAAAAAGATATCTTTAAATTTTTATAGTAAAGATTTTTGGGGAACAATTATGTACTAGGGAGGCTTATTTCTAATTTCTATAGGCATCTTGCACTTCATGCAGCATTTGCTCATGGAAGTAATCCCCCTTAAATCCATGGGGCTACTTGTGGAAGTGCCAGATGTCATAAATCAGGGCTGCAGTAATAAGTGCTAGTGCTTCCCAGCTCTCTATATGGTGGCAAGGAGTTACACATGAGATACCTACATTTTCAGTATTTTCAGTTTCCAATTATGACAAAAGAAAATCAGATGGTTTGGACACAAAATTTTCCAGTGCCCTATATTTTTCTGATTTTATTATAAAACTCAGTCACTAGGGTTAAATGCAAATAGCAAAAGTATGTGCCTCAGAATACATTTGAAAAGGGAAAAATTCTTAACCTATTTAGAAAAACAATATAGTTAACTCTCATTACAAACCGTCTTGCAACTTATTTATCATGAATTCAGTAATTTTCTACGTAATTCAGTCTTGTTTCTAAAATCTGAAGAGACCAACAACAAAAAACTTGTTGGGGAAGATAGATTTCTTCAGGTCACAGGAAAGAGTTTGTCTTGTTACTTAATTGCTATATACTACACTTCTAAAATCAAACCTGCATCTGAGATGAGCAAGAGTTATGTTTCTTGTACCTGCATAATAAATGTGAAATATAAATGAGAAACACAAGTAGGAAGAAAAATAAAATCAGTTGAGGCTCTTGTTAAGAAAGATATTATTGTCTAGAGTTAACATGCAGCATTCGCAAGTGCTTTCATCTCTTACGGCCAATCGTCTCTTTACTTCACCTTGTTCTTAAGGAAATAAAGATTTACATTGCTCTTGCAATGGCAATAGTGTTACATTGCATGCGACTTGTGGTTTCAGTTTCAGAACTGCTTCTAAAATTAGTAGAGGACCAGTTCTATTTCCTAATGAAGCTTGCATCTCTCCACTGCGATGCTTGAAAACAAAATGGGGCCTTTTGACAACTTGTCAAAATGAACTGAATTTCCTTTCAAGGTTCATACAAACTAGAGTAATTTTTAGCTCCTGCACCCTGTGATTGAAAAGACAGCTCTAACTGCTTCAGCTTGGTTGTAATGGATGGACTGAATTAAGGGAACAATATGTCATTCCTCTAATGCTTGTAAGAAATGAATTATAAACATCCTGAATTTACATGTCTAAAGTTGTCAGCATTAATTTAAGGAATAAAATAGTCTACAGGTAGCAACTGTTGTCTTGTTTCCACAAACATGAGTCTCTATTTAACTCTCAAATAGTGAAGGAAGAGCTTTTTCTGCAACTTATTCTCATGTCTCCAAACAGTGAAAAGCATTAGAGGTGATCACCCCATGTCCTTTCGACTCAATTTTCCACCTAATGTAATAAATTAATAACAATAATTTTACAAAATAAAAGCCCAAACAAATTTCATGAGGATGATGTAGTTCAAATGTTTTCTTTTGTGCTCTGATGAACTGATAACATCAAATCACAAAAAGTTTTTGGCAACTTCCTAGAGATCATTTCTTTTCTTTCCTGTGGAAGTCTGGGATACAACTTAAAGCTTATTGTTACTAAACATGGTTAATGTACTAGAATTCCTTCTGTAGATATTTTAATTGCATGTTGCTATCTTTTCTGTTCAATTTAATTTTGCTTTTAACAAAAGAGATGTTTATAACAGTTACATTTTTGATTCTTCATGTGAACTTTAATTCTAATCTGCTTGTTGTAATTTACCTACTAAAAAGTAGAACAGATCTTTATCTCCATTTCACATCTTTTCATTTTTCACTTTTCATAATTTGTTTCTACTGTGCAATGCCCACATTTTTTTCTTTTTTTTTAAAGCGTGAGCTCTGATTCTTCTGACACACCCACCCACCCACACTTTTATGTACTCATTATCTTCTAAAGTGGGTAAAAACCATAAAAAAGTATGCACAATGGAGAAAAATACTGTTTTAAAAAGTTCACATTATGACTTTCCAAGGAATGCTCCGAAGCAAGGGTTAACACCACAATGCAAAAAGTAGATTGAGTACACAGCTCTAACTGAAACATTTTTATCAGTAACTGCATCACTTCCTTTACGTATTTTTGTTTGCCTATAATGTGAGAAGAGGAAATATTTTAGCAAGGCAGACTTCACAGACTTCCCAAAAGACTACATTTTGCCAACAGTGCTTATCTGTGCTGTGACCAATGGACTTCCTGGAAACTTTTGCCATTTTCAGAAACGTTGACCCGAAAGTAATATCATCTAGAAGAGTATCATCAGCAACCTGAAAGCAATATCATCTAGAAGAGTATCATCAGCTGGTCAGCAATCTGTGGTCAGTTCTACTTCTGATATTTTTGAAAACACTGTCCTCTACTGGTTGTGATTTTGCAACTGAATACTCATGAGTTGCATTCTCCAGTGACAGATCTCCACAAGCCAGTCAGTAGTGGATGAAAACCATCTGAGAAGAGCAAACACATTCATTAATTTCAATATTGATATATTAACTGGTTCTGCAACCAATATACACAACCTTCTAAGATTACAATATCCATTAGTAATAACAAAGAATAACCAAGTTAAACCATTATTATTTCAGCCTAATTTACCTTTTCTCCTTTCAACATTGCCCTTTCAACTAATTTCTAATCTACATTTTTTCTAGAAACAGTGATTGACAAATCCTTTGAGACTGCAGACTAGAGCTTCCAGTAATAAGATTTATTCCATGTTTTAGCACAAGGATGATCCTCTAAAGGACTCTAGCATGTTCCTAACCAGGCAGTAAAAAGATACAGTTAGCTCTTGAGGGTGATAGTGCAAAGACCCCAGTTTTCAAGTTGGTTTTGACTATTTCTACCAGGCATTTTGCAACACAAGAGAAAGCATAGAGAAGCAAAGGCCCAGCGTTTTAAGGCTTTTAGATGAAAATCTGTGGAAATGAGCACTTCCCTTCATCAAAAAGTGACCCAGGTAAGAACAGAGTACAGAAAATTTCCATAACTCCATATGCCTGTTCTGACAAGGACAACACAGTTTAGAGTCTTTATGGACTGCTGTATGTATTTCATATAAGGATTCAATAATCCTTCAATAAGGATTGCTGTATGTATTTCACATGCAGGTGCTTTTTATTTGTTATTGTTATTTCTCTACTGCTATTATCTTTCACTTACCACCTGGACTTAGACTTAAATTGGAGAATAAATCATCAGGAGATCTGCTAGTTCTGAAGTCGGTCTTCAAATGTCTCCTAGGAAGCTTTTGTGCAAAGACTAAATTAAGAACTTGAGCATTTTCATGCCCTTTTTCATTCAATGGATGGTTTCACTGCAGTTTTCTAATGACCCATCTAAACCGTAATTCTCCATTTTCATGGCATACACATGGATAGAATTGGAACCAGTTTTCATCATGTGGCTGACTTTTCCTACTGATTATATTAAAGTAACTGGGCAGTCCTATTAGAGAAAAAGCATGTATAAATACAGATCAGTTACATTCCTCCTGACTATCAAATGCTTTCACTGATCTAATTATTTTCAACCTTTTACAGGACATCAGTTCATTATACCACCAAAAATCCAGTTTCTGGCATGAAAATTGTTTTAAAACCACTATTTCCCATTCTTTGTTAACTGAATACATTTTGCTCAGAATAAAAGTAACAGAAAAAAAGTACTGGCTGCATAGAAGTCTTTTGTTAGTGCTTTTGAACTCCCTAGTTGTGGACTACAAAGAGTCCAGCACGTTGCCTCTCACCACCACGGAACAGAAGCACTGAGCGCTGCCTTTTTTTTTTTTTTTTTTTTTTTTTTATTGGATCCTGATATACAGGATACATTACTGAGTGCCTATAAAAAGATTTGTGAACCTTGATGGAAATCAGAGGTGAAAATGACAGTTCAAATGTCTGGTCTGGGTTTAAAAGATGTATGGTAATGCATTTTTACTTATAACAGATACTGAGAAGGAAAAAAAAAGAAAGAGCCAGCAAAGCAGTGTTCAGGCTTATATTACACTCTTTCTCTGTTTCTGCCCTTTCCTGGAGCTGTCAAACCCAGAGCATTCTTTGAAAACTAAAGTGGTTCTAGGCAGGTTACCAATATATGTTATTTCTTATTAGTTATCTCCTTAGGATATCACTAAGACACAAAGCCTATATGATTCTTTTCAGCTACAAACAATGAGTCAGGATCCGTGCTGGCTTGAAGCATGTGTCATTCCTGGATTTCAATGCAGTGGCCTGGAATAGATGATTTTTTTTTTTTTTAACACTTCCTATTTTATGTAGGAAGCTTTATAGAACAGTTAATCAGAAGGACAGCAAGAATATACTTGTTAATCAATTAATATTTCAATAGATTTTGACAAATGACATTTACCTTTACACCACAAGATAAAAATTACAAAACTTTGAGCAAGGAAACTCTTTGTTCTATTATATCCTGTGAAACATTAATATCCATTAAATACAGTTCCCAACATGAAACACCACCTCATTCTATTTTCTTCCACTCATCCAAACTGTTTTTACTGAACATGGGATTTCTGACAAAAATAAAAACAGTTCTTTTTTGGAAAAAACTTTTTCTATTCCTTTGAGGGAAAAGGGAAGATTTGATTTTCCCTTTTTCTTAGTTCTTTGTCAAAAACATCCACACTAAAGTAATTTCTAGACCATCTCTAGCTTCTTATTCTTTACTTCTGTGTACTACAAACTTTGTGGTGGATTTATAATCCGTTGAACTCTGAAGAGGGAAAAGAATCAAGGGCATTCAAAATGCCAGTGCTGGAAACTATACTTGCTGTACAAGTACTTATCATTCACAGAGCTCGTTACCCACTCAAAATATAGTCATGGTAATCAGTGATAAAAGTTTCCCAATCATTCTCAATGGACTTCCTGTCTGCTGAGACTCCAAGTCTCTTTTGGAAATAATAGAAGAAAGACAATCACTGACTTTCACCACAATCATACCCCTTCTTTAGAAGCATATGGGTGCTCTCTATGATCTAAGTTTTGAGACAGGATACAGTGAAAGCTTTCTCAAACTTTGGAGGAGTTTGGATGCATGATTTGAGCTTAGCTTGTAATGCAGATAGCTCTCAAACTTCCAAGTCAAGAACACCAAAATTATTTGGTACCTACTTTTTGTTGGTTTTAGTGGAAGAGACCTGAAAGTGTACCACTTATTATTATATTTACTATATATATGAAGCCCATTGTTGGTACTGTATACCATATGAAGATCACTATGAAAGGTGGGGATAACCATTAGTAGTCAACAAATACATCAGTCATTTTATAAACACAGACAAGAACCCAAGGAGTTTATAACTGTGACTGTAGAAGACCAACAGTGATGAGTCCTTAGCACAGAGATGTTGGAAAATAAATGACAGACAAATAAGGCCTTGTCTATTCAGACAGCTTAATGTTAATAAGCTTGGGTTAGAATTTACAGTCCACTAACTCCACCATACTAAGAGCACCTTTATGCGAGGTGCTTTTAAGGTAGAATAAGTTGCCTCATGCTGTTTCCACACAGGGAGTTAATGCAAAGTAACCAGTGTACTGTAAATTTGCACCCCAGTTTACCATGGAATAAGTTCCCTGAGTAGATAACTCTTAATACAATGTGTATAGGGAAATCAACGACTAAGGCTCAGTAATTAGTATTAAAAACTATTCAGGTTCTCAGACTTTCTCATTTCTTTTTTTCCACCCATCTTCATTCACAGCTTTTTCTGTGGGATGAGTTCCAGCTGCAGATTTGCCATATGGTTATTCCTCAAAGATCTTCATGGTCACATGCAAAAAAACAATTGGCATCTCCAAGAAAGAAAAAATAATGCAGCTTTGTAATTGATATCAGACGTGCTTATTTCCTGCTCATAAAATGTTATGTCAACAAATCAAGAGGTGGAAAGACTTTTATTCTCCTTAACCAACAAATATACTACAAAAAGATTATTAATAACCAAACACTATCAGTTTAAATTTGTTTGTAAACAATTCACAACATGAAACATGTTTCCACAAATTCATCAAATCATTGCAGGAAGAAAGGAGGCATAAACAAAAATCTAATTCTTGATATGGATACTTCAAAAGCAGGCATAAATTAAAACCAAACTTGGCAGAGAGAGGGTCTGAAATCTACTTGTAGAAAAATCATGTAACAACTAATCTAAATTATTGTTACATTGCAATTACATTTTTTAAATGGCCATTGCATCTTTAAAGCCACAGTTGAACAACAATTGCTCTATTTTGTACCACTTCAGGGAAACATAAGCAGACCCACTAGAAAAGAGGCCATCAAAATGCAAATGAACGCTGGCTTTTTTTTTTTTTTTTCCTAGGACCAATATGTGAGCAAGATCAAAAGAGGACTTGAAATGCTATATTTCAAGAGAGGAAACTGGAAAAATAACTGCAGGTCTGGGAAAAGTTGATGTTTTAGAGTTTGTATTTTCTATAGTAAAAAGTAATTTCTGAAGACAGGACATTTCGATACGTAGCAAATACTTTTATTGAAATAAAGATATTTTTTTTAAAAAATCCCACACTGAAAACTCCATTGATAAATGAGAATAGAAATATACATCTTTCCTTACATCACAAATCTATATTGTGTGGTGAATAGCAAGTGCCAGCGCCAAGGGAATAGAATTTACACAAAGTGTACCATAAGGGTGCCAAAGAGTTTCTTAATACTGAGCAAACACAACTGTCAAGACTTAAATGTCTGGCAGGAGGAAACAGGCCCAAGAAGATGACATATCAAAACCTAAAGAGGGACACATTTTATGTTTCCGTTATCTCTCCTGAAAGAATATTCTGCATTTTACTGGACTTGCCAGCGGGGAGCAAGAGGAAGGCAGCAGGAAAAGTTGTGTGGAGCCCACAGAAGGTATACAACAAAGGACACAGGTATTCTCTGGAGGCTCTCTGGCTTCTGAGTGTTTACATACTCATCACCATCGTGAAAGTTTCAGCATTCATTTCTCCAGGGGCCACTTGGGCCAGAAAACAGTGGGGTAAGGGAAGATGAACTGTTTTCTCCTCCCATCCTGAGCTGTTGAACTACATGCCCTGTGAGGGCAAAACAGCTGGAGAGGTAATAGAGTTTTCTCTGGGACTGCAAGAGGTGTTTGAGGCCCGTGTGAACTATGGGCATTGTACAGGTTGCAGGAATGAGTGGCCAGCTTGTGACGTAGAGCTTCAGAGAAAGCTCTTTAGTCTAGGTTGGCATAGTAGGTGCAACAAACCAAGCTCCTTAGGGTCCAGGCTATAGCAGAATCCTTCCCTAGACAGTTATCGTGGTCAAAGACTTTTATATTGACTTTCAGAGGAGACAGCGTATCTGCTGAAGTATTTTTTGTTAGGGTACCACTGATATCCTATGATGCTGCATGTCCTGGTATGTAAAAGCAACACAGGAAGAAAAGCTAAATAGTAATTTTGGACAGAAACATTACAACTGTAACAACCTTTGACCAAACTACTCCACCTGCTGAGAAAAGAGAGAGATAAATAAGGCATAGTTATATAAAAATCTGTCCTTCAGCCCTATAGCAGAAAATTAGTAGTAGAATGGGAACTTGAAAAAGAAGTTTTGAGGCAGAGATATTTGTGTGTACAGTTCTTGCAGGATATATATGTACACACACACACACACACACATATATATATACGCACACACACATATGAAGCTGTGTATTTTTAAGGACTTGACTTGGACTAATAAAACTGAGTAAAATGTTTGGGCTTATCAAAACAAAATCTATGCAAGTTGTCAGCAGAAGCAAAGCAAAGGTGAAATTTGGTCCCAAAACTTTCATAAGATAGGGAACAGAAAGTGAGTATGCAAAACCCATTGCTTGTCTCTATAGCAAAATCGCCTACAGGTGAATGACAGCTAATATATACTTTCTAGTTGGGGTGACTTTTCTAATGCTTTGAACCTTTTTCATTTGCTCCTACCTCACTAAGAAATTACTTGGCCCCAGGGACCATTAAAATCAATGGAATTACCCCAGACTTGAAATTCTGAATCTGGTTCCATCTCTCCTTTACACAGCTTATAATGGTTTGAGATGATGACAGTCCTTCTGATGAGTAAATGCTACTGTTAACCTACTTACTGTTATGAAATGTTCTCTTCACTACCCTAGCATGCGTGGTTCTAAAATCAGCTTAGGAGATACACCATGTTTATTGCACCCACAGCACTAAGTGTTAAGAATTAGTAGGGACTTCATGATGAATAATTATTCAACTTAACAGTATTTTCCCCAGGGGGTTCTTGTGAGTTATCCCATAAATAATAAAACAGGGACTGTAAACATTAATGTTGAAAGGAACTTCATTATCAGGGCTATCAGAGAAACATTTTCCTGACAACTCTAACACAACGCCATAAACTTATTTAAACTTATTATTTTAAACTTATTAAAGAATCTCTACCTTATACTTCATCAACTCCTTTAAGTCATACACTACCAGAATTAGTTGTGCTGAAGATTTTGAATCTAAGTCCCCAACACCATAAGTAAAAAACCCACAGCTGAATCTCCACTCTCGTAGTCACAAACTTTCTTGATCTAGAAATGGTGAAAATATTTACAGATGTGCTGTCTTGAACCATACATTATGTAGACAGTTGAAATATCTTGCACCAGTAATTTTAATCAGGATACCAAGGAAATGCCTAAAGAATATTCTAATTACAATAACGGGTAGTGTAATTCATTTCAATATATTCTACAGTCATGGTCCACTCTTAAAATAATGGTCATTAACAAGTGCGTATTCTGCAGTTCATGTCATCCTTTCAAAGACAGTGCATCAAATAAAAAAAAAAAAAGAGGTCACAAGCTGATAACCTAAACCTCTTGATTAACATTTGATAGCTCTGGCTGAATTCAATAGTAGACTCAGTTCAACTGTTACCTTTTGTTTCAAGAAGAAAGTTTAGAAGAAAGGAAGAAAACTGTCTTGAAATGGTGTTTCCATGCACTCAATCTCTAGAAAAGTCATAGTATAGTTGAGGCTTTAGGAAAAATAAACATTTGTATTTCATTATATCTTTTGTAATTATGTGGCTTTGAGGTGGAAGAAAACAATCCTGATATTCTATTTTATAAACTGTTATCAGGATAAATACTTTTAATTGTTCTGTTGGCCTTTAGAAGACAACTTGCTATTTGTTGTTGCTTTGTTTAAAGATATGACTGACATTTTGAAAGAAGGAGGTATTGGAGAACTGTCTCAACAGATGCAGTACTGCAATTACACTGACGTTTCTAAACAATTCACAGCTGAAATCTGATCTCATTCAAGAGAAAGGCAAATCCCCAATTAACTTTGATTGGAATCACAGGTGGTCCTGTTATACATCCTGGAAACTACAAAAAAATATACTTTCATCTTAATCCTACGATTTCACTGTACTTTGATGCTTATATGATCTGAACATCTGAAGATGTCCTTCTTTCACAAAATAAATTTAGATGCTACCAAACTGTCTCAGAAACATATTATTCAAATCTATTCACTGGACTGAGAAAACAAAGCAAACAGGAAAAGAAATGGTATCATAACAAAAAACTTGCACTAGCCAGCTCCAGCAAAACTTCAATGTAAAAATGTACTGACTACAGAAACAATACAGTCTACTCTGAGGCAATGTCATGCTCATGATTGACATTTCTGTTATTTTCATAGAAGCCTTTAAAATTACTTGTGAAGATATATTTGCTGCAGGTAAATATGTCACTTAATGCTGAACACACAAGCCTATACAAGAATTTACTTGAAAAATCCTCCAACAATTACCATATTACTTTAGAATATGGACGTACTTGAGGGTATTGGTAGACAAGAAGCTCAACATGATCTGGCAATGTGGGATTGCAGCCCAGAAAACCAACCAAATCCTGGAATCCATCAAAAGAAGAGTGACCAGCAGGTCTAGGGAGGTGATTCTACCTCTCTACTCTGCTCTTGCAAGACCCAGACTGCAGTGCTGCATTCAGCTCTTGGGCACCCAACATAAGAGGGACATGGACTTTTTGAGTGAGTCCACACTGGGCCACAAAGATGATCAGGGGGCTGGAGCACCTCTTCTATGAAGACAGACTGAGAGAATTGGGGTTGTTCAGCCTGGAGAAGGGAAGGTTCTGGGGAGGCCTTATGGCTGCCTTCCAGTACCTAAAGGGGGCCTACAGGAGAGCTGGAGAGGGACTTTTTACAAGGTCCTAGTGATAGGACATGGGACAATGGTTTTAAATTGAAAGAGGGTAAATTTAGAGTAAATATTAGGAATAATGTCCTTACTTTGAGGGTGGTGAGGCACTGGAACACCTGTTGGCAAGAGAAGATGTCTCTGTCCCATCCCTGGAAGTGTTCCAGGCCAGGCTGGATGGGGCTTTGACTCTAGTGGAAAGTGTCTCTGCCCATTGCAAAGGGATTGGAACTAGATGATCTTTAAGGTCCCTTCCATCCCAAACTATTCTAGGATTTTATGTTTTCCTCAAATTTCTCACAGAGAGCAAGACTGAATGTATCCCAACATTTCATTGCAACCAATAAAAATACTGGCATCAATATCCATTCCCCCAACAGAGCCACGAAACCCTGACTTCAATTACATACAAAGCCCATAACATCAAGATTATTTAATTTTTTAAAAATATCTTAAATTAAATTTAAATAACAAAATTAATATTTTTTTCAAATCCTCTCACATATACAGGTATGCTTTTGTGTGCATAGACAGATAAGTAACGTAAGTCTATCTGCTTCAAAATACTTTCTTGGAAGGATGGAGATAGAAATAAAAATATTTGAAGTTCTCCCTAAAATTCCAAATAAGGAAACAATTCCAAGCTACTATACTGAATTGCCTGTTACCTTAACAATCTCCTTATGTTTGGGAGGTTGAAAACTGCAGGAATGGACAGGGGATCATAAGATTAAAGAATGCAGGCTTATATAGATAGAAGGGAGCCAAATTAAGTTTGCAGCCATATTCTTTTATCTGTTTTTTTTTCCCAAATTTTGTTGCTTGACTTAGTAATTTAAACAGCAGTATTTAAAATGTGGTATTTTGATGTAACAATTGTGAACATTTATGAATTTCATATAGGGAATGATTTGGAGTAAAAACAGATTAAACATTAAAGAAATAATTATCCCCTCCCCAAGTACAAGTTTGCAACATTGCCTGGAAGAGCCTTTTTAGACTACTTTGTATGGTCATGAAGGATGTATGGCCTGCTAAAAGATATTCTTTAATCATGTCCTTACTCATCCAAGCTAGCTCAGGTGGGCAGTACTGAAACCCTCACAGCAGATAACCAAAACATGTTCTGTGTGAATGTTTCTATTTGGACATCCCCTCATTGTTATTCTTACTGTGGCAGTCCTTAAATTCTTCATTCCACAGGCAGTAGATCTTATTTTGCTAATGCCCCTGGCTGTTTCATGGAGGTCAAGCCCTGGAAAGCCTCTCAGACTTTCACACAGATTTGCATGAAATGCATCTACCATTTAAACAGTTGCTACCGAAACTTGCTCCTCTGAACAGGATTTGAAATCTTGGTCTAGGCTAGAAAGCACGTTCATCACATGCAGATCCTTCCTAATACACCACTTTTATTTAACCCTAGTCTATCAGCTAGAAAACATTACTTCCAATACATCTCTAAGGTGCCTCCTGTACAGCTCGACCCTCTTCACAGTTTGCAGTTTCCATTTCTCTCACTAGTTCCTTCTTACCTTAGCCTCAGACCTCTGATTCCAGAATTCTCTCCCTCCATTCTCTCTCTGGTGACCATCACCTGTGGCAAAACCAAATGTGCTTTGCAAACTTTTCTTATAAAATTCTTTTCTTCAAATAAATAGCTCCTGCAGGAAAGAAATACCATCACCACAAAAAACACCAACCAACCAACCAATCAACTAATAAAAGAAACCCCAAAATAAAAACCTAAAAGAAATGTATGCAAAGAAAATCTTCCTTTTCATTGGTGTGATATTTTTTTTTCCTCTCTCATTTACTCGTGCTTCCCCAGGTACATTTTTTCTTTCCCAAGATCACTCTCAGTTCTCTGTCCTACACCCTGTATCTTCCACTTCCCCAGCTTCTCTGCCTTAACAAGTCCAATCACCCCATAGCAGTAATTCTCATAAAATATACTCTAAATATGTGCTAATCATCCAAAATAAGTGTTCTTGTAATACATATTCTAAATATGTACTAAGCATATGAGTTTTCAACTAATTGTTGCATCACGTCACAGACCTCTTTATAAGGAGTCTCATGACTGCTGTCGTGTCTAAACCATATGTTGTATCTTTTGCTATTTTAAACTATTCACTTCACCCCTATACTTAATGTTTTCTGGAATGATAATTTTATCATGCATTTACAGCTTAGAGATATCAGATGTTCCTTTGAGACAAGTTACTATATAGCAAGTGGTCCAGTAATGCCATTCATAGGTCTACCAAGAAATAGAGGAACTAACGAGACAGTCAATCATGCAAGCATCCAAACATATGCAATCATGGAACTAGCTATGGATATGTTTTTGTTAAGGAAATGATACCAGAAGAAATGTGAGCATCAGTTTAAGCCATCTTTTTTCATCCCTGATGACCCTTTCTGCTGCTGCCCTACCAGTAACTCATGTATTTCCAAACACTGCTCAGTGCCTCTTGACCTGAAGAGTCAGTTTCAAGTTATTAAAAAGGTTGTCTGGGGAAGATAACACACAGAGGAGCCCAGAAAAAGATTAATCTGTAATGCATCATAACAGAGTCTCAAGTGTAAAAATATTAATGATGCAATAACATATAGTAAAGTATAGCTACACAGTAGTTACTTGAAGGGTGACCCTTAAGAGAAGAGTGAAAAAAGGAAACTGGCATCTAAACAGTACATCTTAAGGATGAAGCTTTTTCCAAGGACGTATAAACTACATTGCTCTACCAAGCACAGATTTTCATGGCAGGTGTCCTACTGAAAAGTGGAATGAAGAGGACTTTCTAAAGCACAGGCAAGACTCCCAAATGAACAACTTCAGGAAACACATTAAGACTAAAGTATATATGAAATAAGCAAGAAAACTTTTCTGCTTCATAAATACAAAGCCCATCAATTTCACAGATTTTAGGAAAAAAGTGGATAAAGCATTTATGTCTGTACCCCCGAATTGTCTGCATTGATTTATTTTTTTTATTTTTGTAAAGCTAATAAAACACTGTTGACTTTCTTATTGTCTGATATAGTGGGGATAGCAATTGAAAGCTCAATGTGGAAATCTGAAATGCAGTATTTCAAATTGACTACCACATGCAGAGCAGCAGTTGTAATATTTCTGTTTCCTCTGCTGTTAGCCTAGACACAGTAAAACTCCTGCTGGCTCTCTTATCAGAGATGTGGATAAACTAAAGGAAAGATCAAGATCACCTCTGGTAAAAACAAGATGAATGTTGCTGTGCTTTAGTGTAAATGCTCAGCACTTCTAGCTCAATGCAGAATGACTCATGAATTTCAGCAAAACATTTGGTCCTTGAAGGATAACCTTTCCTCTCCCACCTATTTAATTCACTATATATGTATTCTATATGTTTATGTTTCACAAGTCCTGGCAAATAGTCCTCAACTGAGAAGTCTAAGCCAAAGATGTAAAGGTGCCTTATATTGAAAATATTGATTGTGATGGGAAGCTGTTTATTTGTCTGCAAAATCATCCTAGACTATAAAACTCAGAGAAATTAAACATACACTCACTTTTGGATTTAAATTTTTTAAATTAATTTATTTCACTGGTAAGATTTTCAACTTCAGTTAAGGAGGCTATGTGCAGAACTCGAAGGAAGGATGCTTAGCCTACACTTGTAAAACCCAAGCAGAAAACTGAAAATACTATTGATGAGCCTGAGTGCAAAAAGCAGACTAGGAACTAATACAAATTTTCAGCTCTTAATCTCATGTTGTTTATGAGTAACAAGATCAGGAAAATCATTCAAAATTCATTTATTTGGTGAGTCACTTAGTTCTTCTTCACTTGCGTGTTTCTTTGTATCTCAAGAAGCCAAATCTGTCTGGATCTATAACTGGCAGACCTTACTAATATCTTGGAAAGCTTTGGTAAACTGGAGGTTTTCTCTTTAGTGATAGGAGAAGCCAGGCTAACTGCTGTGGTGATATGATGCCTTTATCCCTTTGTCAAATAGATTGACTAGAGTTTAAGGTGCACTAACAGATTGAAAACGTTAGCCAATGCATTTGAAAGTAAAACCATAATCAGAAAGGAATGTTGTTTTTATTAAGTAGAAATGTGTTGAAATGCAAAAAACTTAATCCTGCCTGGCCTTCCTCAGAATTCCAAGTATGTGCCAGTTGTCGCTATCCTGCCTTGTGAAGGATTTCATGATCTTTACCAAAATCATCCCATTTATTTTGGCTGATATGACAATTTTTAACACATAGAGAGGGAAGCTTCAGGCTGGTAGATGTCAATTATTTATGAACTAGATTCAGGAAGTCATTATTCGTGGGAGTAACTGAATTGTCTTTGACAGTGTTACTTGATTCAGTAATTAGAAGTAAAACATTCCCAGACTAATCCATAGTTTATCACCCACTTAATATGAAGAAAGGGCAATTCAATAAACCTTGTTCTTGTAATATTATATTCCACATAGTGATGCACCTAACAAGTATGTTTCCTATAATCCTGGTGTTACAGTTTATTAGTAGTACCCATGGACTTTTTTGTTGCTATTTGTCTTTCTGATATGCATATTTAACTCATAAATCCTGAGCACAACATAAATAAAAGGTTTGTTTTAGAGTCACTCCCAACTATCAAAAGAAGGAAAACAAAACCTGTACAAATTGAAATGGTAACATAATATCCTGTGGTCATCTACTGCAGATTCCCAGTTCCTTAGGATATTTCATCCTGAACTTGCAAAACTAAACGTTCCTTTGGAATAATGGCAAATACATAAACCTTGTATTCTGTTTTATCAGGTATGATACAGTTTTAAAACATTAGGAAAACTACATTCACAATGTCCAAAAGACTCTTATTCTGTTACATCTTTACTTTTTACAGAAAGCAGTGAATATTTTTTTCTGCCCTGACTTTAGAAATTGCAGAGTTTCTGCAGAGTTTAAGAATTCTCTTTGGTATAAAAGGAAACAGTGGGTTTTACTCTTGACCCACAGGGATTTTCTGTGCAGAGAAGTGAATATGTGCTGAAATGGTGTGTCAATGTCTTCAAATACTACAGTGAGGTTTGCTATAAAATGGGAGGGGCAGAAGGAGGGGGTGGGGGTAATTGGGGAGATCCCAGAAGGGCAAAGTCCTATTCACAAGTGGTTGAAATTCATCAGAACGAAAAAGTAAAATTGGTGTTCAGGTGACAAGAGAGACAGGAAAAGTCACACGCCAACTCTAGGACATTAACAGAGCAGCTTGAAAGCTCTCACTGTCGGCTACCTGGAGAGTTCTTAAAGACATGTTCATGGCTTGTTATCTATGGCAGAAGAGCTGAAGAGAGCAAAAAGAAAGGCTTAAGCTTCAGGGTTAAAAATTTCCCTGAAAACCTTTCCCCCACCTTGATTGAATTGAAGAACTAGGTTTTATAAGGAAAAGGAGAAACATCCAGTCTATGTTAGCATGTACATGCATAATATATGTATGCATACATGCACACATGCATATATATGCATGTTTATTTACATACATATACATACTACGCAAGTATTTTAAAGTAAGTCAATATTCATTAGGTTTTGGGTTTTTTCTTAGATCAACTTACATTTCTGTTATAGGTTCTAGAATGGTTTCTGTACATATCTTCTGGGGACCCCACCACTGGCAAACATCCATAATTGCACTAACCGCCATTATAGAATTATTAAACTGACTGGAATGTTCTAGGATCGATGTATAATCATGACTGTGTGTAGAATTTAAACCAACAGTTGATTGATATGCTTATGTAGGGAAGTCAATGAGGCCTCCTATTAGCAATCAAATATGTATTTGAGCCCAACATTTACTTAAATAAAATAATGAATTAAGGTTAGGTCCCTCAATACATGCTTGAGGGGAAAATAGAGTCATCCTAGTCCATGAATTCACACTTTATGACACACCATGCTCCCTAAACTGTAAGACAGTAGAAAACTGTATCACATTGGTGATAATTGATATTGCTATGAATTTACATTACAGACTACATTCAGTCAGTGTCTTCTACCCAGAAGTGTTTCTTTGCTTTCTATTACTGCTATTGTTGGAGGCAACATGCCATAAAGATGTCAGCGAGGCAAAATTCACTTGGAGAGGAAATATCTTCTTTGGATCAGCTGAAAAGGAAATTTTGGGTTATCAAGAACATGTTCTGCTTTTTTGTTTTTATCAGTTACCTCAATCAATCGGGCTAAAAAACACTACTTCTAGCTCCAAATTTTGCCTTGTACTAGTTAATGTGTTGTTTCCAGATATAAATCTAATTTTCCTCTGTAGCTGGGAAGAACAAACTGCCAGTGGGAAGGTGGCTATGTCCACAGAAAGGGAGTAATGAATTCAGAGAATCCTTGGTGGGGCCCAGGTCCATGCACAAGCTGCAGGAAAAAGCTTTCAGGGCCCCCCTCCAGCTCTGGACAACTGACGCTCAAGTGGGACTGGGGTGACAGTTGTGGGAAATCAGTTCCCTCTAGTTCCACTCTGCCTTTGGAGGGAGAATGTCAAAAGTTTTTCAGGGCCCACAGAAGACTGTGAATAAGTTAGGGCACCTACCCTAATGGGTAAATCTGACCTGATGAACCTCTGGCATGAAGAAGGGCTGGAGGATGAAGGAAATGAAAGCAGCCCTGCAGAGAAGGACTTGGGGTACTGGTGGATGAAAAACCAGACATGAGCTGGTGATGGGTGCTCGCAGCCCAGAAAGCTAACCATATCTTGGACTGCATAAAAAGAAGTGTAGCCTACAGGTCAAGAGAGGCATTTCTCCTACTCTACACCACTCCTGTAAGACCCCACCTGGAGTACTGCATCTGTCTCTGGAGCCCTCAGTACACGGCAGACATGGACCTGTCGGAGTGGGTCCAGAGGAGGACCACATATATGATCAGAGGGATGGAACACTTCTATGAGGAAAGGCTGAGAGGGTTGGGGTTGTTTAGCCTGGAGAAGAGAAGGCTTCAGAAAGACCTTATTGTGGCCTTTCAATACTTAAAGAGGGCTTATAAGAAAGATAAGGACAGACTTTTTAGTAAGGATTGCAGTGATAAAACAAGGGATAATAGCTTTAAACTAAAAGAAGCTAGATTCAGACTAGATATAAAGAAAAAAGTTTTTATGATAAGGATGGTGAACACTGAAAGAGGTTACCCAGAGAGGTTGTAGGTGCTCCATCCTTACAAACATTCAAGGCCAAGTTGGATGAGGCTCTGACCAACCTAATCTAGTTGAAGCTGTCCCTGCTCATTGCAGGGAGGTTGGGCTGGATGACCTTTAAAGCCCCTTCCAATGCAAATCATCCTGTGATTCCATGATTCCATCTGAGACAAGGTTCTGACAAGTCAATTCTTAGCTAAATTTATTTTGCATGAACAGATCTTTGTCTAGGATAAGAATTGATGGGTGTGAAGAACAGACCATATCTGCAAGTCTACACGAATGAAAGTGAACAGGGATCAAACGAGACTCTGTCTTACTTAGCCAAATTCTCTTGAACTGTAGAAAAATGGAATTTGTCTCATTTTCTTGATCCCACTTATTTTCGCTGTTTTCTGTTTATTGGGTGGTATTCCTCAGCCTCTTCCCCATTTATGAGAGCAGGGAGGCAAGTGACTGCTTGGTAACTGATCTGCTTGACACTATGTTTTGCAGTGAAGGTATTACGTTACCTCTGCCTTTTTCCTTAAGTGAGGACCTTAGCTAATTCGGGAGTCAATCATTAACAGTTATCCATTGTTAAATGTACCTTTCAAATTCAAAATGAGCTCCATTATTTTCAGCTAAACAATTTGTCACGCAAGTCAGGTAATGTGCATAAAAATGTACCATTCAACTCTACAGAGGGGTTGCTGTGTTGCATATAACCAGAATGTGTTTAAATGAATTAATTAATCAGGGTTTTCCATTTCTATCTGCTCTAATTTCCCTCCATAAATAATCTTCATTTATTGCCTCCTTAATTGTCAAGCTATGACCTCATGTTTTGTAACCTTTTCTTTTATCTCTTTATAACTCTAAATGATTTGCACATATCATCTTTAATTGACACCTTAGTGTGACATCAGAAAATGGAGAGGAAATAGACTACAGAGAACAGCACAGTGTCCTAGTTACTCCATCTATCATGTTTCAGAAAACCACTTAGGACATTTGGGATTTTATAAGTGTCTTTGGCAGGAGGTCTTTGGTTAGAGACAATTCTGAATTCAGCTCATGAGAAAACCAGACCATTTCTTAAATCAACAGCAACAACACTAAAGTCTTCTTGTACACCTTCTGTCAACCACTAGTAAATTTTCACGAAGGCATGTGGCCCTGAGGACATAAATTTGTGTTTGACAGTCCCCAGGGACATGGGGTACCATTTGTACCCTTTCCCTTGGATTATTCAGTTTGATGTGTTATAAAATTTTGTGCAGTGCATTCATAGTATAAAGGATTCATATACTAGTAGCAGCATAAGCTATGTCAAATTGGGAGGCAAAATTTACTTGAGCTTGCTAAAAATTTAAAAAGGCTTGAAAATCTTTATCCCCTCTCCTAACAGCTCTTTGTCCTTTATAAGATCACACATGTTTTGATCAAAACAAATCTAGAAACAACTTTTCAAAATAATATTGATGAGTTCTGTGTCAAATGCATTCAAGTCAAAGAATGGTGTTTAAATTTTTCTTTCTCAACATAATTGCTAGGAAGCAAGAAAATTAGGAAGATGGGGAAGTACTTCCATGCTATCCTTCCTTCTCACTATGCAAAAGATAAAGCTACAGTTCTGGATTTTTTGAAACTCAGCTATTTCCAGGAAGGTTTTCTATTGTTAGCTGTAATCAAATCTTTTGAAATTGGAAGCTCAGAAGGGCTATATTAAAACAGTTTCAATAGCCTAGAAATTTCAGTGTGTGTTGCGTGAAACGTAACATGGTGTACTGTTCTATGTGACCTCGCAACAGTAAAAACAGGGTAGCTAAGCCACACAGCTCAAGACCCAGGTCACTGCTTTGAAAATATAGGAAAAATCTAGAGGTATAAGACATGATTTTCCAGCCTAACCTCTGAATTTTATTATGTATTGAGTTTGTCGAACCTTTGCCATTACTATAAATAGTCTTTGTCCTTGAACAACCATCATAAACTGGCAGGTTTAAGTCACTGGTCTCCCACAATGTTGGGATAGAGAAGCAAAAAGATAAAGTAAAACTGAACAATCAGCTATGAAGGTGGAGCCATGTATCTTCAGAGATTATTCATTGTTCAGGGAAATTTGTTTATTTTATTATTATTTTAGCAGTTTCTCAAGCACAACAGGGCTATGCTCTACGATGTATTGCTGTGTATAATCCCACTGCAGTGCACCATGTATGTCTAATGTACTGCAGACATTTCAGACCTTGCAAAGTAACTCAGCATTTTGCTGATTAGTTAAGAAGTAGTATCTCTGACATCTCAGCAGCATCTTGCTCCAGTGTAAAATACCAATGAGAAAAAGAGGGAGCAGAACGTCACTTCTCCAGTAGCATCTTGGTTTATAAATTCTTTTAAGTATACTATGTAAGTCCTAGGTGAGATCAATGCAATGATATAAGCAAAGTAGATTATTCATTACTAAACTGATATTTAAGTTCCAGTATTTTTTTTTTTTTGTTACAAATATAAAGGGTTAGGGTTTTGTTGGGGAGTTTTTTGGTTGTTCTGTTGGGGGTTTTTTTTCAGCTATGTATTTTTCATCATTTTACAGAACCAATTGCAACATGCAAAATAAACCAGACATGAGTTCCTCTGCTTGCAAACTGGCAATTTATTTTGAGTAGCAGGCAGATAAAATGAGTTATCCTATGAAATAGGTAATAAATGCCTACATGAAAGAAAATCATTCCATATAAAAATACTGGTTAACAGAATGGGTATTTGTTTCTGAAACATGGATGCCTAACCTTCCAGCCTGATATTTCTCCTTAATATGGTGGCATTTATAGAAGAATTTATAAATTCCTCTCAGACTAAACTGTTCCGATAGATGATGTATTAGAACAGTTTTCATTAAAACTCTGATTTTGATTATTAATAGCCTTTATATAATAATTAATGACATAAACATAAACTTAAAATCTGTAAACCAACAATTTTATCTCACTGCTAGCAAATAATTCAGAACAGAAAACTTGGGAAGTTTCCTGAACAACTGTGCATCCAGCTTAAATAAATCTCTACGTAAATAACTAATTGCTTATCTCTTCACTTAAAAATACAGGTGAAGTCATGTCATATACGTTAGGAGGCTTTAATAAGATCATATGTCTAATATAAAAAAATATATTCTGATACAAATAATTGGTTTTGACTTCTACAACATTTGCTTCTACTCTGTCATCTTCAAATTTATTGTTGCTTCATGCTGTAGACTCCACAACATGAATGGGATGTATATGTATCAAAACCTAGAGTCAGCTTTCAGGGAATATTGAGTCACTGTTTAACATTTATAAATAAAACAATAAGCAAAGCTGTTGGAAAGAACATGCAAGCAGCAGGCGTTAAATCTGGCAGTATGATAGGTTGATTTAAATACATACGGTCATATTAAAAAAAACATTTTTCATTCACGTAGCTAGAAAAAAACAAGTAAGCTCAGGTATGTTGTGTTTCATATTTCAGTGAGTAGGTTTTCTTGTTTATTAAATCAATGGGGGCTTTCAAACAAAAATATATCATAGAAACATCATTGCAGCAGCATGCCTTTTGAAGACACCGTGACTTCAAAACTTAGTAACCAGGACTGGAAGGTGAATCAAAGTACAGTAAATGATAGTATGGCTGCTACTGAGAAGCTCCTACAGAGGAGATCTTTTGGAAGGAAATATTTACTGCAATTTTCTCTCCATAGTCCTGTCTCATTTCTGAGACAATAATTTACTGCAGAACCTGTCCTTCCAAAAATCATTTAGCAGCCTATATGTAGAAATACATAAGCGTATGGTTGGGGGCAAAGAAGATATAAACCCCAGTGTTTGTTAGAGCTTCCAAGTGTTGCACATTTCCTCAGGCCCAAGGCAGACATCCCATGTTTACACCTTCCCCAGAAAAACCTGTCAATATGGAGTATGTGCATGAGCATATCTAAGAGCTGGCTGTTTAGGTGAGTTATATTCTCTGCCTTATTGTACAAAGTGGCCACCCAATCTGGGATCATTCCTTAGAGCCTGAGCTTTCTGGAACTACTAAAAATAAAATTAAAAGGGCCAGAAACACCTCAGGGGAGCAACTTTTTGCAATTCAACTGTCCCAATTAAAGTCCAGATAATTCCCCGTGAGCCTAAGAGAAAACTTTTGGTCTTTCCTATGAAAAACTGAAGAGCCATCTAGCTCTAAAATATGTTCTTGTCCAACATCAACTGTTCAACAATTGTCAGTTCATCTTCCCAGTTTCTCACATAACCCATTAAATGATCAGTTCTTAGGTGCACTGGTTTTAGTATTATAATTTTTTCTATTCAACTTGCTATGGTTGCTTAATATTTAACAAATAACCTAATAAAACCCTTCAGATGACATAAAGGGTTTCAGTTAGGAAGAAAATTATGAAAGTTTACTTTTCTCACAATTAATCTGTAATTTGTTTCCTGATCTGTCTTAAGTGTAGTAGTACTTCCCTACTAAGGATTACACAGCTTTGCAAAATCAAGCAAGATCTCATGTTTCAAAGCTGGCACTATGTTCTTCATACCGGAGTTTTAGCTGCCTACCTTAACTGATGGTTTTCTTGGGTTTAGACAAAGCTGTTTCTGTCTGTATTTCTTTCCTTTCACCCATTAAACCAGCAACTTAGATAAATGTAGACACTTCATTCAGGTCTACTTTCCAGCTTCCTGAAGTATCTGGAGACAGGAAACAGTTTCAGCGATTCAGCTGCCCAGCTTCTTCTTATCCAGGTTAAGAAAAGTCTGCATCCAGGGGCTGATCTGCAATTCCTACTGATCTTCCTGCTGCAGCTCTCAAGCTGACACAAGTCCCTAGTGAATGCACTGCAGTAGGCGACTGGAGGGCAAAACACTGCAATCTGAGTGGAGATCCCTAAAATGTTTTAAGATAGAAGAATGCCTGAAGTTTAAATTAATAAGTTAAAAAGTTAATAAGACTTAAGTCCTTCAGGTGTTTTAAAAACTATTCCTTTACATTACTGTGATCTCAGCTGGATTACCTCAGACTGTGGCTGTAAACTATCAGGCATGTTTAGGTGCAGAACAACTCACCTTTGACCTTTCTCTTTACATCTGAAGGAAATTCACCTGCCCACTGTGCCAATTAAACACAGCTGAAAGCCCAAAGAAAACAAGAACAGTAACTGGTGGAAGAACTAGAGGAGATACAAGAGTAGTTTTCAGGGAATAACCTATCTGTTTAATTTCTTTGTCTTTTTGTTCATTGTCATGGTCCATTTGGATCTCTCAAATTTGCAGGACAATGTAGTCTGTAAATTAAACTTTATTTTATGAGCTTGTTAAGAAATATAACAAACAAGGGTGTGATTTGCTTTGCACAGACCAGTCTATCACATGAGTTCATTTATTCACCACTGAAGTCATGAGGCTTCATCACTTATAACCCATAACTCATAACTTACACACCTATAAGCAAGATAGTTACCCAGCTGACTATGAAAGTGCTCATCCTTCCTCCTCAGTCATTATGCAGGTGTCCCCTATATCACACTGGGAAGGACAAAAGCCTCAGCAGTCCAGCTGCTGCTGGATCCACTTCAAAAGCTTTTTGGGTAAGCTGATGTTTTTATACCTTCCAGCATGGAATTTTGGTCTATACCATTTCTATGAGTTAGAAAATTCTGACAAAATTTCCAGACAATCTGTATGCAAAGATGACGACTGCAGAGGACAGCAATCTGCAGGTGATACTGACTGCATAATAGCCTTTTAACTCTTACTGGCCACCTGTCTTCCCTACATGGTGCTCTCTCTTTGACCTGTGTGTGCTTCCCAGCATACATCAGGCCTTGGCACGAGCTGTGTTAGCCAAGATCTGAGCAGGAGTTGTGTGAAAAGTCATTTTTATGAATTGTTTCTGATGATATAAAGAAAACCCTGCTAAGAAAAGGCAAGTTCTGCTCTGCTCATTGTTTTCCACTCTCATGCAAATCTCACCATCCTTAGGCAGATTAATAGCTTATGCGTTCTAGTTGACTTCATTGACATAACCATTGTGCATTTGAAGTGCAATATTGGCTTTCTGCAGCTAACCAACAAAATAAAATGAGAGTTTGATTCAGTTGAATCAAATCAGGGAAATAGATTTTAATTCTATTCCAAACATTTAAGAAAAGACACATATGGTAGCTCTACTTTCTGTAACAGAAGGTAGCTAGGAAGAATTTTGAGAAATGTGAAGGAATTCTTGATACTTTCACATTAAAATTTTGAACTTTTTCAGGAGAGCTTTTTCAGTAGAGGCAAGAGTCATACATTCCATCTGCTGCTCAGCCATTTCTTCTCCCCTTAGCTATGACCTATGCTTTGTCTACATATACATACCCTCACCATCTTCAAGGAACATGAACACAGAGCAAACTTCCTCTCTTCACGAGACAGACATGAACAAATAGTCTTTTCTCCTTCCACTGTATATTATCAAACAGCATCATGTATAATTTTTCCCTCTGTACAGGGAAGCACGCTTCAAAAAAATGCTGAACTGGATAAAATGTAGAAATGAATATGATAATGAAACTTTCAGTAGTTTGAACTTTTTGTGACTTCTAAACTATCTTTTCCCAAACCCTTATCTTTACTACAGGATATGGGTCTCACTACTTACTTCAGTTAGTTGAATGTTTAATTAAGGCTAGTTAAAATAATGAGTTGACATGAAGGGTAAGCATTTCTAACAGAACTCTAACAGCAGAGTAAATAACCACATTTATTGAGCAGTCCTTATACAGCAGATCTGACCCATACTCTGGATTGCAGTTGTTCAAAACTCTAAGCATCATAAAGGAATTCCTGTTTTATTCTGCATATCAAATCCACATTTAATGTAACTGTATTCTATATCAGATGACAATCCAGTCCTAAGGGTCTAAGACCTGATGAAACCATAGGTACTCTTTTGCTATTGTACAATTGCTCCTGCACCTGGTAAATATAATAGAGTACCTGGTTGGTACATGGAAGTGAGGGCCTTATGCATCCTACAAGTATTGGAGATGCAGGGAACTGAAGAATGCACAGAAGTAAAAGAATGATGAAGTGGTCATAGCTGGCATTGCTTTCAGCTAACAGCTTACTGAATAATAATAAAAAAATAATTAAAAAAGTAAAATATGTAATACAATGTTGCTATGAAGCATTGAATGTACATATTTAATTCCATCATTATAAAAAGGTAAAAGCCTTTTGTGTTCAATCAGACATACACAAACAAGAGTTGCTGTACCCAAAAAAGCTTAACCAACTGTAAGTTTTTAAGCAGACTAGCAAGTTCCTTCAGCAGTCTACCAAAAAAACTCAGCAATGTATTAATCATTTCTAGGTTCTTCCTTTAGTGGCCACTTTCTTCACCCGAACAAAAACACAGGGTGACCCAAGAGAATTTCCCTAGCTAACAAACAATGTAAAAACTAATGAGTAGCTGAGCATGAGCAATAGCTTCCAATTACCTATCTCTATTATACAAGATCATTTACTTTCCTGAAGGACCTCCTTAATCTTACACCTTTTCTCAACAAAACCATAGTACAAGCCTTGGAAAAAGAAAAAGATTGTTTCCTTGTATCCAATTGTGTAACTACACAGCATTTTAGTTAGAGCTATTCCTTTCTTACCCATCTTGTCTTTTTTCTTTTCAAACCTTGGTTGGATTGTGATTGGTATCTAAAGTTTCAGCATCTAAACATCATACAACTAGTGGATTTGAATATAAACTAGGATCTTTTCTCTAGTGACTCTGATTGGCTGTTATAAGAGTAATTTGAGCCTTTTTCCTGTCTCATTTCTTGATTACTTGCTGCATTTCTTCCAACCACACAAAATGTTCTCTACAAATCACTGACACTTAGTTTTCATAATCTTTAAATAGACAGAGACTTCAAACTCAGGCCACTTTGGATAGTATAACAATGTGTTACACTGCAAGCGCAGATTTAAGTCAAAATCACTTTCTGGTCAAAGTGGAGCACAACTCTGTCCTATATCATTTGAGAAACAGACAACTGACTTTACCACATCCTAAACTCGTGATCTACAACAGCTTTGCCCTGCAGCCTGTTATTCAATGTCTCTGTGAGGCCACATATCTAATCAGCCACAGTGGTCTGAACTTAGCAACTGCCCACAAGGCAACGTTTATTATAAGTTACTACTCCAAGGTGAAAGGCAGCTATAGATGTTCTCAAAAGTGAAAATCTCACGACTCTGCAGTTTTTTCCCATATCCCTTCTGGGCATTCGTACCTATTTCTATCCCATACCTCCAAAGCTGTAACCCCAAGCTGAGAGTAGTTTGTCTTCACTGCTCTGCAGCCACAGTCCTGCCATGCTTGCACTTTATCCACTCTTTTACGTCTCTGATTAAACCATCTAGTACTGGGTATCCAACTGAACTTAGACAAAAATATCAGAACTTTGTGGCAGCTGTGGGATAAAGGAAGTAAAAATGAATTTAACAGTGCAAATATAAACTTCAAATTGTGCAAAGTTTGAAAGCAAAAAGTGTTTTAACAAATCAGCATCCAGCAAATATTTGGTCAAGAACAAGTGATTTGATTCACAAAATCATAGTTGTCCTAATAGAAATCCAGTGCATAAAAGACGAGCCAAACTACTTGAAGTGCTTTTTCCCAAAAGGATACAGAGCAGCAGGAAAAGCAAAGGAGGGTGAAATAACGAGATCAGTCAATGCTGGACTACATGGAAACTGAGAGCAAGCAGTATAAGGAAGAGGAGAAGCAAAGAGAGATTGAGAAAGCAGCTACAGTAACTGAATGTGTAACCAAAATACAAACATGGGGATTAAGAGAGTCAAGCCTGCTTGAATTCTAAGAATTATCAATGACAGAGATAGAGCTCTGAGAAGCAGAGTCTCATGCAGCTGTTTCCTCACTATTTACTGTAAAATTTGATCAACTGTCAGGTTGAGAGAAGAACCAGTTGTGCTAATAAGCTCTAGGTAATGAGTTATAAAGCCTTTAAAATCCAATAGTTTAAAAGTCCTCTCTTAGAACACTGTAACTGATATGGAGAAAAATTATTTTGCTGCTGTGAAGTTTTTATGCCCTTTCATTAATACTTACTTTCACTAAGCTTGGGCATTTGAGCATCCATGAATTTCAGTATGGTTGAAAACAGAAACATCTTTATTCCTTGCCTTCATCCTATAGCCTGAAAACAGGGAACAAACTACAAATTCAGGTAATGGTACCTATAACAACAGCTACTGTGTTCTGGTCTCTTCTAAAATGTGTTGTGCCAAGTGGAATTTTTACCACAGTATTATAATGATTTATGTTTTAATCTACACAAAAAATATAGGTACAGTCATTAATACTTACTGGCAGATCTAATTACAATTGCAGAGTTAAATATAGAGTTTATGCACACTGAGAAAAGTGAGTAGAGTATCATTTTACCTGACAGATCGAAGTAGAACACTGTTGGGGAGGTGGCAATGGCAACCATAAAAGTTTTGTTGTTTGACACTTGAATTAACATGTTAGTATTAAATTTCTTCATAAAAGCCTATGTTGTTAATGTACACAAGTGAAGCTATTGAGAATCATCCATTACTTTAAATTAGTCAAATGCATTTGTCTAAATACAGTTCTATGAACTAAGCATTGCATTTTGTCTTTGTGTTTGTTTAAAATGTCAACTAGTCAAAATAGGACTGTTTTCCTTTGTGGTTAGTGTTGAGCAAATACTTTGTAGATATTTGTCAAATAAACATATTGTTACTTACTATTTTATATATATGTATATTCACCATTACAGATATGCTAAAAGTTTTTTCTTTATGTTCTACTCACAACCAGATAGTTCATTAAAAAAAAACCCACAACCAAATAGACCATGGAATCACAGGATCATAGAATGGTTTGGGTTGGAAGGGACCTTAAAGATCATCTAGTTCTAGCCCCCTGCCATCGGCAGGGACACTTTCCACTAGATCTGGCTGCTCAAAGCCCCATCCAGCCTGGCCTTCCTGGCCTTGAAGATATTAAGAAGACATTTTGTTCAGCAAATAGAAAGGTGTGGCAAGGAAAGGTGAATGAGGTATAAGACCCAGTTGTGTTTCAGAGCCTACAATGACTGGTATTGGCCAAGAAATTTAGAAGTTGGTTTTTCGGAGCGTATAATGAAAATAGAATGTTTAGTGTGTTCGTGTTCCATGCTACAACATCCTTGAATTTCAGATCACAGAAATTTCAGCTGGTGCCAAGAAAATGAGGAGCAGAGGGTGGCTAACCATGGACATTTTGAGTGATGGCTCCATGCCCAGCTTGGCAGATGATGGCTTGGCAGAAGCAAAGTAGAATTCAGTTCTTGAGAGTGTTACCCTCATCATAACTATCTCACAGAACACTTCTGGTGTTTTCACTGATAAGAAATTCAACAGAATTGTATTCTGCAGCATAAGCAATTTGGTAAAAACTGAAAGTCCTTTAAAAATTGATTGAATTTTGCCAGCATTGTAAGAATGACTGGAAAATGTCATGCTGTCAAAACCTACCATTTTGGCTTGTTAGGTGTTCATTTAGTTTGTTGTGATTTTTCATGTATAAATTTAAAAGTGTGAGATCTGATAGAATTTAGAATGTAATGTTTTCATTTTACGTCTGAACACAGCAAAATTTCCAAATCTCAGAAAAAAAGGTATTTTCATTCTCATGTGTGTTTCTAATTGTAATGACTCATAAAATAAATCCAGCTGATAACTTCTCTGGGCTATTTAAATCATGAACTATCCTAAGACATCCTAAACAGAGTGCCTGAATTTTCAGTCCTAACATTCTCTGACTTCACTATACAGATATAATGGAAATATTGGTTAAAGTGTTGTCATAAATTATATTCTTTGCTCTTTCTTAGTATGTGTACATTCAGTTTCTGGAAGACGTGCTTTGTCTTGTGGCTAGTTTTTGCTGTCTAATGAAAAATAGAAATACAGTGAACTTTGAAGAGGATACAGCAGGAATAAGAATCCGCCCAATGACCAAATTATGGGTTTTCCTCACCCAGAGTTTCCTTTGGTGAGATTCCTCCAGTTTGTGCTGAAAAATATCCACCCTTAACATTTCTGGAGAAGCAGGATGGACACAATTGCTTTGTAGACACCTTCATTTGGTGATGCGTTTGCAAGGATACAAGTCTGCATGCAATGAAGTTGGGCAAAAAAGACAGGAGGCCTAAATGGGTGAACAAGGAGTTCCTGGACAAAATGAAACACAAAAAGGAAGCCTACAGGGGATGGAAGTAAGGACAGGTAGCCTGGGAAGAGTACAGAGAAACTGTCTGAGCAGCCAAGGATCGGATTAGGAAAGCTAAAGCCCTGATAAAATCTTACCAGGGACATCAGGGTCAATAAAAAAGAACTTTCATAGGTGCATCAGTGATAAAAGGAAGACTAGGGATAATGTAGGCCCTCTCTGGAAGGAAACAGGAGACCTGGTTACCTGGAACATGGAGAAGTCTGAGGTACTCAATGACCTTTTTGCCTCAGTCTTAACTGGCAAGTGCTTCAGCCACACTGCCCAAGTTGCAGAAGGCAAAGGCAGGGACTGGGAGAATGAAGAACGGCCCACTGTAGGAAAAGATCAGTTCTGAGAATATCTAAGGAATGTGAAGGTGCATAAGTACATGGGACCTGATGAGATGCATTCACAGGTCCAAAGGGAATTGGTGCATAAAGTGACTAGGCCACTATCCATCGTATTTGGGAAGCCATGGCAGTCTGGTTAAATTACCACTGATTAGAAAAGGGGAAACATAACCCCCATTTTTAAAAAGGGAAATAAGGAAGACCTGGGGAACTACAGGCCAGTCAAACTAACCTTTGTGCCTGGCAGGATCATGGAGCAGATCCTCCTGGAAACTGCTAAGGCCCATGGAAAATAAGGAGCTGACAGATGACAGCCAACACGTCTCCAATAAGGGTAAATCATGACTGAAAAATTTGGTGGCCTTCTGTGATGGGGTTACAGCATTGACAGGTCAGGGAAGAGTGACTACCTGGACTTGTGGAAAGCTTTTGACACTGTCCCACACAACATCCTTGCCCCTAAATTGGAGACACATGGATTTGACGGGTGGACCACTCAGGAGAATTGGCTGCATGGTTGCATTCAAAGAGTTGTGGTCAATGGTTCAAAGTCCAAATGGAGACAGGTGATGAGTGGCATTTCTTAAGGGTCCATACCAGGACCAGTATTGTTCAACATCTTTGTCAGAGACATGGGCAGTGGGATCGAGTGCACTCTCAGTAAATTTGCAGATGATACCAAGTTGTGTGGTACAGTCAAAACACTGGAGGGAAGGGATGCCATCCAGAGGGACCTTGATAGGCTTGAGAGGTGGATATGTGCACACCTCATGAAGTTTAAACAAGACCAAGTGCAAAGTCCTGCACATAGGTAGTGGCAATCCCAAGCACAAATATAGGCTAGGCAGAGAATGGATTGCAAGCAGCCCTGAGGACAAAGACTTGGGGGTGCTGGTAGACAAGAAGCACAACATAACTTGGCAATCTGTGTTTGCAGCCGAGAAAGCCAAACAAATCCTGGACTCCATCAAAAGGAGAGTGACCAGCAGGTCGAGGGATGTGATCCTCCCCCTCTACTCCACTCTTTTGAGACCCAACCTGGAGTACTGTGTTCAGTTCTGGGGCACCCAACAAGGACATGGGCCTTTTGCAGTGAGTGCAGAGGAGGGCCACAAAGGTGATTAGAGGCCTGGAGCACCTCCTACCTCTCACAGACTGAAAGAGTTGGGGTTGTCCAGCCTGGAGAAAAGAAGTCTCCAAGGAAACCTTATAGTCATCTTCCAGTACCTAAAGGGGATGTATAAGAAAGATGGAGACAGACTTCTTAGTAGGGACTGTAGCAATAAGACAAGAGGTAATGGTTTTAACCTGAAAAAGGGTAGATTTAGATTAGTTGTTAGAAAGAAATTCTGTACTGTGAGGGTGGCAAGACACTGGAACAGGTTGCCCAGAGAAGCTGTGGATGTCCCATCCCTGGAAGTATTCCGGGCCAGGCTGGATGGGGCTTTGAGCAACCAGGTCTAGTGGAATGTGTCCCTGCCCATGGCAAGGGAATTAGAACTAGATGATCTTTAAGGTGCCTTCCAACCCAAACCATTCTATGATGTTATGATTCTATGTATGCGTCTCTAAATTAACATTAAAAACATGAACAGGCTAGGTCCTATAACCCACATTTCATTGATACTCATAGGGAACAACTCAGACAGGGAAGGAGTGTTTTCTCTTCTGCTCTGTGTACCTTAGCTGACAGCAACAGTCTTCACTTGAGAGAGAGACAGGTAAACTCTCAAAAATCACTTGAAGACCTTTTGTGTAACCAACAGCTTGAACATAGACATTTTGATCTCTTTTCAGTAAAGTACATGTTCATTTCTGCTGCCCAACAGCACGTGGCATTGGCAAATTTCATAGTTGTTCTGCATTTTTCCGCTACGCAATACAAGGATCCAATTTGTTCCACTGGTATCCAGAACATTCATAGCTGACTTGCTATGTGTAAACATTTGACATGCCTGAAATAATCATAGAATAGAAGTTACTGATTAATAGTAATATTTGTTCCATATTCACAAAGCATTCCTTAATCATAACATAATTCTAACATAATTGTTGCTTTCATATATGACTGCATGCATACATCTTGCATCCAAAGTATTTGCATGCTCCTGTAAGAGAGTTGAGGTTGCATGGTTGCTTGCTAAGTCATGTGTTATTCTCTCTAGTTGCTTATTGGATGCATTTTTGCAAAGACATTTACCTTTTATACAAAAAACATCAATTTACACAAACATGCAGAAACAGAATGTAATAAGCATGTGTCAGTTGAATAAAAGGACTTTTAATATTGTGTAAACATGGTTTATTGTTCTTTCAGTAAATTCAAGACACACTTCAAGATTCCGTTACTTAGCAATAAGCATTAGCAATAAGATACAGAGCTTTCATGCTGTAATCCTTAATGTCTGACCTTCGTGATTTCATCTCAACACTGTGTTTTTCTAATAATTCACTGCTGAAGCAGGTCAGTTATTTTGATTTTTTTTAAAGCATCTGACTCCTAGCTATACTGAATTTCAGCAGAAATACTTTTTTTGTCCTCCTTGATATGAGTGTTGAGAAGCCAAAGCCCCTTGCTGTGGGTCTCAAAGCATCATTAATGCAGAAAGAGCTATAGATAATTATATTTCATATGACAAGGATATAGCTTATTTAAGTTGAGAAATGAATGTAGATTAAAAAAATGCAACTCTTAACAATTACCCAAAGTCATGTATTATGTTTTAGACAAGATGATTTAATGAAATAAATGCTGTTCCTACATGATTTACACAATTTATCTCCTTAACTTCTGTCAAAAGTCTCTCCCTGCATATTTTTTTTTTTTTTTCCTTATTTAACGTATGTGGTGCAACAAACTTCACAATTTATTTAACTCAGAATGGGCTACAGAAAAGAAAATTTTCCTTACTATCTTTTATTTACCTTAATTAAACTGCATTATTATTTTGAACTAGCCTTTGGTGTATGAGCTCATCCACAGAATTCACTGTTTCCAAGGTCATCTTAATAGCTGATTCTTTTTATCTGTTTTGTGGACTTGCGCAGAAGCCCAACCATTAAAAAAAGTACTTAGTTTAACAAGAGGCCTGATCAAACAGAAATAAACATAATTGCAAAAAATGTTACTCCTTACGAAGACAGTTAAGTATTTGAAAGGCAACTATTAGTGGAACCTCTACTCCTTCCCTTAGCTTATACTCACTTCTTGGTGTTTAATTGGTATCATCCACACAAAACTCCTAAGGTGAAGTTATGTGTTGAGAGTCTAGATTTGTCAATGAGGCGACCTAGCCTGCCTGCCTGATTTCTGCCTTGGGCTTAATGGAAGCCCACACTTCATTACACAATGTTGTAACTTCCAATGCTATCTCAGACTTCTGCTGAAATTTCCAGACCTTTTAACTATTTATTCAACACTCACATCTTATGCATTTGCAGTGGCTGACAATCTTTTTTTTTTTCAAATTATTTTTGTAGCATTGTTATGATGATATTTCATGCAAAATTGCTTTAAAGGGTTAAAAAACCCCAGAACTTTGCGTGTTAATAAGCATGAAACTCACATACTTCCATTCTCCAAATACATTCTTTAAAGTCTGATGATGAAAGGTGTTATTTGTAAACAAAAGAAATTATTCATTAAAAAAATGTTTTGCTACTATCATTTAATTGTAAAGTTCTTTTCTTCATTTTTGAGAACCACAGAGGATGACAAAGACTTCAGTTTGGAGAGTGCTAGAAATATCCACCAGAGAGAAATACAGAAACTCTGCTTTTGCTTTAAAAGTTGTCATATGACATTTAAACAACTTTTTTAAAGTTACAGAACATAATGGCTTGCTGCTTTCAAAATACTCTGTGATGGCCTTCATGCTAGAAGCTCAATACAGAAATAGATTATGTTCATGAGAAATACCAAGCTAAAAAAAATTGGTTATTATTATAAATACTGTAGATCTCTACCTAGCAGATAAGGCTTGGAGTCTGGAGACCTGAAGGGAAACTTGGAAAAGATCTTGACATGGGGAACGTGTGGCAGGTCAGAGGGGTGTGTGAAGGCAAGGCTCAAGCATAGACAGCTTCTAAGTAACAATGAGTTACAGATGTATAATTCATTGTTTAGTTACCTGAGGCTAGTTAATCCAGAGTGACCTAATCAAAAAAGAACAGCAGTGGCTTAAATATTCATCTGCATTGTTGCCTTTCTATGACTTCATGTATTATTCTTACTAACTTACTTCACCAGCCTTCCTGTTTTCCTGTACAAATTACTATGAAGGGACATTCACAAGAGCTGATAACAATATATAAAAAGTAATTATTAACATTATGGTTTGCTGTAGGTCAAATGTTGATCTTTTCCAATATTTAATATCTAACTTTATAATGTTTGTTAAGAATTGCAGCAAAAAATCGCTAATGTATGTGGTAATAACTAACACTGCTAAAAATGTTCAGATTACAGTGCAGATGTAGTAGATGTTCCATTTGATTCTTCATAGTCTTGCAAACAGGCTTTTAAAAAAAAGTACCCCTTGTTAGCTGAAATGCACTTTTTAGGTACCAAGAACAGCCTCAGTGATACATGTTCATCATGTTAAGCAGGGGGAGGTTAGAGTTTTTTCTTCATGATTAGTAGGAATCCCAGATTAGTCTACCATTATCAATGGCATGGTATCACTGAGCTTCTTTGCCCTTCAGCTTGGATCTTTGCTGCTTACAAGTTATTACTGTCTGCCCAATGCTAACACCCATCAATTATTATTTTTTTCTTGGCATTTAGCTTCTGGAGGATAGCTGTCATACAGAGATTAATAATGAGGAAAGTGCAGTCATAATTAGCTTTGGAAGTGCATGGTTAGTGTCTGAACTTGGATATCTTCATTCAGATTCAAAATGTTCCCAGATCACTTCTAGACAGCACAGTAGTTGGGTGCACTGTACAGATCAGAGAGCTAGCTGGGGAGTGCACCAGTTTATTGCAGTCCTCATGTCCAACTCATTTATAAGCACGGGGAAAGAAAAGAAGAGTGGTCAAGAAGGATACAAAGCAAAGCACGCAAAAGCACTCTGCTGAAGAATTGAGTTGGGATCTATTTACAAGCTCAAAAATATTCTTGGTCCACTTGCAAGACCTGGCACCTCTATAGCTCTGGTCAGAACTTTGCTGCCTTCACTTACAGAACTATGCCATGAACTCTTCAGGTCAGGGCAGATTAATTTACTAGCAAAATCAAATAGCATGTTTATTTCATGCAGGCATCATATAGGAACTGCTTTATATTCACTTTTTTTTTTTTTCTGTTTGTTGGTTACAGTGTACTATGAAATGTAGAGTTACAGTCTTTACATGCCAGTCACAAGTAGTTGGCATTCATACAGGCTGTGGATATTTCATACCTTCATATAAACACAAGAAGAATGATGAAACAATGAAGCCAATAGTATACATTCCGAACAATTAAAACATCCAAACTTTGTTATGCTCTGATAAGTAAACAAACAAAAACCCACTTGGAATTAATTTACAGGTGGGTGTTAAACACACTCACTTACTCATATGACCCTCTAGCTCAGATAATTAAGGTTTCAATGTGGGGAATGTTTTCTGGGGAAATGCAGCAAAATTCTTCAACAGAGCATACAGACTAAATTTTTTACATCCCAGCACAGATTTCTGTATTTAGTCCCTCATAAAAGCATAATCACTTCAGATTTGTGCCTAGGGATCAGTTTCTGGACTGAGCTGCCCAAAAGAGTGACTTAAAGGCTCAGTTAACACATCCTCATTGAATATGTCATGTGAACACATGAATAAATGAATCTTATCATGTGGTATATATACAGTTATCCTTCTTTTTGTACTATGGCTTCCAAGATCATTAAGCATGTTACAAAACATTACAAGCTTGACATCCTTCATATGCTAAATCCTATCTCTGACAGTTTGGATTCTTTAAAATAATCTCACTCTTGTATTTATGTAATATAAATTCCTTCAATACATCTGGAATTGATGCTTTTCTTAAACAGCACTGATAAGCATGTGGATGAATGAATTGCTGCACTTTATTAGTCATCAATTTCAATAGTGTGTGGAGAAGATATATACAACCCTGTGTCATCTGGTGATCAGATAAGAGTAATACTTTTAATTGTCAAAGTTCTGATAACATTCAGAAGTTTTGCTCCACTTACAGCATACCTAGAGTGTTTTCCATATTATCTCTTCTAAAAGGCATATATCAACACAGAGCTTTTAAAAATTTACAGAGTGGTTTAAAATTGCCATGCAGGATTAACTAAGTGAACCTTGCAGCTGCAATGAACCTTGTACCTGGACACCAAGGCGTTGGGTGAGATTGTTCTTGGCCTTCTTTGGTCACTGGGCACCACTGCATCTTCTGCTTCAGTCAGCCAGCTAATGGGAGTTATTCCAGTTGAGTTTTGTCTGATTCGGATCAGGATCTGAATGTCCTGACTATAAATTTTCATTGAAAATGGTTCATCCACTTATAAGCAAATTCACTCATACTCTGTTAGTTTTACACTCCTTTACAGCCCCAAGTGCTGTGGTATGAGTATTCTATTTAAAACATATATAAACATAGAAAACACTGTGCCTGCACTTTGACCTATGGTTGCCTTTTTATAGGCTGTACCCTGTCCAATGTGTGATTGTTTTCAAAGTAATTTTAATTTAATTTTCTTTGTAGCACATTGTGACCCCATATCAAATATTTCACAGCAAATATAGGCATTTTACTGTTCAATTCATTTGTTTAGTCAAACATTAATTTATAAATATGGCTTCATGTAAACTCAGGTGGAAAAAAGCTGAGTGCAATCCGTAACGTCAACGTGAGTTTGTTATTAGGTAGAAATCTCATCAAACTGCAGGGTGGGAGTTTAGAGGATCTTCCTTATTCTCCGCTTGTTCTTTCTGACCAGTGTTTGGCGGCCTTTGAAAAATGAACAAAGATTTATGGTTCCCAAGTCATCTTGTACCATTTTGCCTCTCGGTAGTGACTCCCTGGATACCTCTCGATGTTGACTGGCCTGTGACTGGCCAACTGGCCATAGGAAGAGCAACAGTGCGCTAGGCACTCTGGATTTTTCAGCCTGTCTTGAACATTTTTACTGCTGTATAACTGATGTCCTTTGCTTCAGATGTGAGGATCTTTTATCTAGATGTGGAATAGACAGCATAGGGTCCCAGGTTATTAACATATATTCTTAAATTTTTCTTACTATTTTCCTTTACTTTTTGCCTTCAAAAGGAGAAGACACTGTTACCAAGATACCATTTGAATCTCATGCATCCTTTAAGCTTATTAGTTACTCACTCAATTTTTCTATTTCCCAGCGAGGTGTCCCAGCTGTTCCAATTCTAAAGAAACTTCCATAGCCCAACATTTCTACCGCTTACTATTACCTAAACAGCACATATTCCATACAGTTGTGAGGCTTTGTTTCCCCCGAAAAAAATCTTAAATAGAAGGATGGAGACAAGAGGAAGTAGAAAATGAAAAGAGATCTGTATCCACTTGTATACCTTGTTCAAACAGCAGAAGGTGGCAAATTAGATTCATGAACTGCCAGGGCTGAATGTTGTAAAAAGTAAAAATCCCACTACTGGGAACAAACTTATATTATTTAAAGCACAGTTAGTAAAAAACTAAGAGGAAATTAGGGAAGTCAGTCACATACAAAACAATCAGCTGAGGTTAATCACAAATAAACCTCTCAGTTTGAACTTCATATTATTCTAAAGATGGGAAGTATACATTAAAAATTATATATAGTTCACACCAATCTTTTTAAAAGTTCTCTATATGTTGGTCATGGAAATCAAGCACATATTGACATTTCTGAAGATGTTTTGCAAAAAAAAAAAAAATTGCTTATTTTTAAGAAACATTAATTTGACATATACCAACTATAAACAAAAATCAAATACTAAAACAAGGAAGGTCCATTATAAAATGTATTACACTTCTGAGCCCTTAGAAAACTTATCATTTTACCTAGGCAAAAACAGGTAAGGATTAAATCATTCCCATTTACTTTAATCCTAACAAGCAAATTATGCAACTAAATGCATTGCTTTATTCAGCACTATCCAGTGCCTGTTCCAGTATGATCAAATACAGGATTAGCATCTGCTTAAGACATTTGAGTGTCATCAGCATTAATATGCACAATGAAGTCATCTGACTGTTTTTGTATTATGACCTTGTCTACACTGGCAGTAAAGTCCCATGACAGGTCTATGTTTGATACAGTTAGAGTAGAAAATCTGAAAGTTGATATTGCCTTTCCTAGTCCATGAATTGCTTTAAAAATATTTAGATGCTGGCATTTCCTTATTACTAGACAAATATTCTCAAACTCACAAATCATATTCTTTTCATTTACAGTGGTTTTCCAGCAGATATTTTTATAACATGTTATAGTGTTAATTTGTGGAAACTCTTTGAATCTCTGGATGGTACCAACACATGGAGGTGTGTCTGTTCATATATACATATAGAAATATAAAACTAAGCGAAACATAGAAATTTTGGGGGTTTTTGTTTCTAGTGTGTTATTTTCAGTCAAAATTTATCTCATGTTGTGCAATGAATTAAAAAAAAATAGGGTATTTGTTTCTGAAAATGCTTTTATAGTCCTCATTGAAAATACACCACAGAAAAACAGGTTTTCAACTGAAAGCTTCAATGAAAAAGTGAGAGGACAGTAACAACAGTAATGTGCTAGGTTGTACAGCAATCTGTCATTCTGAGGTGTTATATAAAAATGTCATCCCCACAAAGAAAATATGAGCTATTGAAATGGTTTTATCCCAATTATACATTAAAACAAAGAATATGCTTTATGTGTGGGGTTTTTTTCTCTCTCTCTCTTCCCCCTTTCCTCACTCTCAGTTTCTTTCCCTCCCCTGTTATCTCTGCTACCTCTCTTCCCTACAACAAAGCTATAATTTTTCAAGATCTGGTTTATTAGAAGTATTAATCCTCAAAGACATCCAGGAGTAACACATTCATGATTGTCTGAGTCATTAGTAGGATTAGTCATTAACAGTGACTTTTTGTTAACAGTGTCTATATCCAACAATTTTGACTTCTATTTCCAAGAAAAAAGTGGTCAGCAAAAGAGAACAGCGAAGTGTTACCACAAGACAACTTTCAAAAAAGAAGGGTGAAAAAAAAATTCTTCTGAATGGTGTGACACATGTAAAAGGTGACAATTAGCTGTGGAGAGTGACAGGAAAAAGGAGAACCAAGATGAAGAATAAAGAGAGGTGAAAAGAGTAAATCAGGAAATTATGGGAGGGCACAGTAAATTAATTGTTTTGAAGCAGGAGAGAAATTTTAAATTAGCTTCTGAAATTAATAGAAATCCAGTCAAAGGGGGAATGGATGAAAGTGAAAGATTTAAATCTTCTAAAGCATAAAAGTAGCCTGGTCATGTGCAAACTTCAGGAAGTATAAGATCATGAAAGCCAAAATTACAACAACTGACACCGGACATGATCATATCTACTAAATACAGATTTCTAAGCATGACAATGTGAAAGGCAGCTATAAGCCAAAGGTGTGGGTAGTGTTCTTTTCCTACAAGACTATGCCTTCATATTTATTTTTTATTATTATTTTAGAAATTTGCTGGTCTACTGTAATTAATTTTTACATCTTTCATCTGTCAAAGCATTTGTTATATCCCATGACACTGAACTACTAACATGCACAAAATGCACTCACAAGCTGCCCAGTTTTATAGAATTTCTTCTTCTGGAGCAGTGGTGTTTGCACCTCTGCCTGGCAGATGCTGCTGCTGGTCAGGTCAGTACTGAGTGGATAACAGACCTGCAGCTGTCAGTGATCCAGACATACACAGCAGCCTGCAGTGACAAAGAGTTCATATGAATGACATCCAAGGGACATCTTACAGATCCTGATTTTGCTGGACAAATATGCCAGAGACATCCCAGCAGGAGGTTGCTTAGAAACCTAACATCCAGACACATTGCAAAACTCACTTTTTATGTGAGTTTGAGCACTGACTGCTTCCTTTAAAAGCCCTGAAGAAGATTGCCATTACACATCCACCATTTAAAAGCTCTCTTCCAGCATTGCCACACAGGTTTCCAAGTGTGTGTCCTTGGAGAGAGTCAGAGTCTCCCATTAGCAGGCTGGGGCACACACATAAATCACCAGACTTTGTTATTAGACGCCCCTCTGCACTACCTGTGTACCCCTTCTTAGGCTTCAGGATAGCCTTAAAAATTAGTTATGCTGTCTGTGATTTCAGAAAGAAACAAAGAGAGTCCTGTGTAGTTCAGGACACTTATGGATCAGGATGTACTTGCAAATATTTTTGTGCATCAGAAAAAATATATGCATAATAAGAATTGCAACAACTGCAGCAAAGGTTTCACTCACAAATGATACAAGGTGGCTCCAAAATCCTGAACTGAAACAAAATCCAAAAGATTTTTGTATTATCATAACAATTATTTTAAAAATATTGTGTAGAAATGCCAGTTGTAATAAATAACTATAATCTGTAGATTACTTTCAAAATCAGTGCTCTGGGTGATGAAATCATGATTACACAGACTGTGGCATATTCATTCAAATATACAGCTAAATACTTGGTTACATCACAGGAAAGCTGGAAAACAAATTACAGATTAGAAGAATGTCCTGTGGAAATATACAGTGATTTACAATGCCAGGTACTCATCTGAAAACAAGCTATAATGACAATGCTTAGAAAATTGTGAACTTAAGAAAATTTATATCAATATGGAATGACAAGCTTCAGATCAAAATATATTTTTCAAATATTGAAAAGATTTCCAGAACAAAATGTATGTATTTTTACATTAAACTAGATTCTCAAGGTAACAGGTGCTCTTCAAAAATCAGCTAGTTCAGCCCCTTGACTTGGACCTGCTTTAGAACAAGGTCATGAAATACATTCTTATTCTTGCCTTTCATTGGAACAATCTTTTATTAAGTCTGCTTAGCCTTACTGTTACAGCTTCTCTCTGTCCCCTCTTAAAAGACTTCTATTTTTTCCTAATTAACTTCATATTACATTCAGGTATAAGGAGTAAAAAGAAAGAAGCTATAAGGAGTAAAAAGAAAAAAAGAGACAGAAAGAAAGAAAGAAAGAAAGAAAGAAAGAAAGAAAGAAAGAAAGAAAGAAAAAAAAGAAAAAAGAAAGAAAGAAAGAAAAAGAAAGAAAAAAGAAAAAAAGAAAAAAAGAAAGCAAGAAAGAAAGGAAGAGAGAAAGGAAAAAAGGAAACAGAAAACAAAAGGAAGGAAGGAAGGAAGGAAGGAAGGAAGGAAGGAAGGACTCTATACTTGAGCATTAGGCTTCCCCCAGGAGGCAAAACCTTGTTTTTTTCTCTATCATATTAGCAAACATTGAGTATTATATAGAAAGTAATGTTATCTCTGTGTAGGAAGCATTAGTCACATTGAAAGAATAAGATCCTTGAATAATGGCTCCAAATTAGCAGAGGTTCCAGAAAGAGCTAGCAAAATGTTGTGACAGCCTGGAAAATACATCTTGTATTGAGAAAGCTAAGATTGAGTCTGTTGTAACAGAAACAGGTGAAGAAGAAACAGATTTTATATAGCAGAATCTCTCAGAAAAACATAAGAGGCATTGCTTAGATGGCAAAGTTGGACAGATATGAGCAAAATAGAAAATAAAATGCAAATTCTTCACAGCTGGCATAATTAACTATTGACATAATTTCAGAAGGAAGTGATAGATTCTTCAGCTGCAATAGTTTACCTAAAGTTACATGTCTTTATAAATCACATGCTCTAGCTCCAGTTGAAGTTTGATGTGAAGCTTACTGGGTGAAGTTCCTTGGCCTGTGTTATGCAGGAATTCAAACAAGAAGACCATGATGGCCTGTTTGAGCCTTACATTCTACAAATGTATGAAAATAGTCATTAATTTTTCTCTCATGCCAGAACTAGACTCCCAGACTCTCCCTTTTACCTGTCACTAGCTCTTTATTTATTTATTTATTTATTTGGATATTTTTTTTTTCTCCATGGCTATCTTTTTGGGAACTTCATTGTAGAGAATGGTCATTAACTGTTATGCAAACGCCAATGTTTCCATGGAAACCCCGTCCACTAGAGAATATACTAGAGCAATATTTGAACCATTTGTCCATTTGATTAATTATGTCTTTGTGCTGAAGGCGGCTTGGCTTGATTGTCTCATCATGTATTAGAGAAGCTACTGCTCTAACAAATGGAGCTATTGTTTTGGGTCTATTCATCTTGATACATCTTTGGGAGCTGATAGACATTTCAACAAAATGACTGTCCCTTAATGAGCTGCAGCTTGTCAGAATTGTTTAGGGCTTCATGCTAGGCACAGACCACTGTCATGACAGCTTCAGTTATTATGGCAATGAGTAGGATGTCTATAAAAGAGTCTATAGAAGAGAATGACCCTGGTTTTGATATCACATAGTTTGTAATTATCAGCTATATATACAATATATGATAGATTCATAATAGATTCCAAAGCTTTGAGACAATTTCTGATGAACTAGTTGTTCGATCACAAAGAAAGACAAGATAAAATACTTTCCCTAACCTTTTATCTGTTTTTTTTAACAAAACCAGAAAATAAAACCCACTAAACAAAATAAAAAATATCTCAGAGAAAATATCAGCCCATAATTGTTTGCAGTTTTGCTTTGTTGAAAAATCACAGACACTGCAGCTTTCTGTTGTGAGGTAATTTCCATCTCTATTATATTTTTTTAAACATTAATTTTACCTATTACTAGTACTGAAAATCTACAAGGAATATGAAACAATTTAAATGCAGTATGTATGGCCTAAAAGGAAGACCTTTTTTTTTTTTTTTCCCCCTAATAAATTATTACATAAATCTACACAGAATTTACTCTGGGCCTTGCTCTGTCAGCTCCCATCAACATTTTTGCAGTTTTAGTGGACATGTCTGTCACTGTGTTGTTTACATCAGTGAATATCCAGCTCTGAAACGTAAGCAGCTTTGGCAGCGTGGGATTATGTCAGACACCTACCTGCTTATTTCTGGCAACAGGTTTCACATATTTAGAATAATACTAATAGAAATACTAGAAATCTGTATTACTTTTCACAACGGCCCATAATTTCACTGACAGGGATGTGTACTTCTAAAAGGAGAAAACATGAAGCCAGTCAGTCAACAGAAAAAGTAAGCTGTCTCTAACCAGAAGCTAATTATGAAAATCAAGATAGACATTCTACATATTTTAAAAATGTAGATTTATGATTTCCATTCTTAGATGTTCCATTCAGTGAGCAAGCATGAAGAGTCACTGTATATGACATTTGCTTTAAATATTTCTCAGTGCAGAATCAGTGATTAAGCTGTGCCCCTAATAATCACAGATGGAAGTCAGCACCCTGTAGCTACCAACAGCCACATTTAATCAGTTAATAACTGTGGATTAAACTTAATTCAGATTAATTTGTATTAGTATAGAATTTGTAACTCAATTGCTTTCATATTAATTTACATGTTGTCTAGACATGACATCATATTGACTCTTTGTTTGGCCCAAACACTAATTACAAACCATGTAGCTAATGGATGCAAAACTTGCAGTTTAAAAACAAAATAGGATTTCTGTCTACACTGTACTGAGGACAGTTCAATATTACAGTTTAGAGCTGCAGGCTTAGTATTGCCTGGGAATAGCACCTCTTCGTTTACACTTCAACCTCCTTAAACAAAGCATGTTGTTCCTACATGAAGAATGTGGCTATTGGAAAATGAAGTTGCTATCATCCATCAAAAATTGTTAGCCTCAAATTCTTCTGGGAAAAGCCCAGTGAAGAAATCAAAAGGGTTAAAGAGAAAACCACAGGAAGAAGAAAAAAAAAATAACCACCTGCTAACAACAGCAACTGTTGTGGCGCAAATTGAACTGAACCACTGTCAAGGTTATTTTATCATTTATAATTGTATCTGTTCTGGGGGGCCTTTCACATGAACGTGAGCTCAGTTATCACTTCTTCCGACAGTATTTGACCCATTCATTTTCAAAGCACATTTTCAAATAGAGGGAAAATAGTGGAAAAAAAACCCTTGGCTTTCATTAGCATGATATATACTGGTTTTCCGTTATTTTGGTTTAGCTAGATTACGGGTTTTTATCTATCTATCTATCTATGTATATAGATAGATAGATAGATATACACATATAAGGTCCAAGATTACCTAAGATATGTTTTACAGACAGGTCACATTCATACTTAATGTTATACCCATCATTAGTAAAATAGTATTAAAAAAATAATAAATTAAAACAAAAAGGATCAGATACACCTTGAAATTTTTATCAGCAATCATGCTAATAGTAAGAGAAATATGAATTATTTATATTATCCAAAAATTTTATTTTCTTTAAATGTTAGTTTTTTTGTAGTGACTCTGTAAAAACCACCCTGACCTGATGATTCAAACAAGCACCAAAAAATAACTCAGAACAGAAATCTGAGTTGATAACACTGAGCTGAAACTTTTCTATTCCCATCTACCTATTTATCTGAATAGTGGTGAAGAGATAGTATCTGAGCAACAAACTAAGGCCAGACAAAGTGTTTTTTTGATTTATTTATATATTTTTAATCTGAATATATCCCACATATATTACATGGTTTAAATTAATTAAAAAAAAAAAGAAGATAATAGTAATCCTTATGTTTGCAAATTTTAAAATAGGTCTGAATGTTATCAACTACAGGAAAACTACTCTGCCACATATTTTTTTACCTGCTGGATAAATAATGATCTAGTTGCCCATCTGTGGTGTAGCAGTGTCATCTAGTGGCCTCTCCTGTCGCTCACCAAAAACTATTTTTCCTAGGCTGTGCATTCATAATGGAACACCTCCCATCCGAGCAAAAGCCCATTGCCGCATATGCTACCCTTGAAGCTGTAATAAATCATTCAGTAGCATGACTCCTGTCTGCATGAAGTAAGATGGGGATACAATTTCAAAATAGTTTCCACAATTAATGCTGCAGTGCTATGTCCGTTGCACAGCTGAGAGGCAGCATTCTCACTTTGTGCCTGCATAAACTGAGTTTTGTACATGCAGATTGCACACGTGTAAATAGAGGAGCTGCACTTCTGCCAACTACAATTTAGGATTGAGATATTTGAACCTGCAACAGCCAAGGACATTTTTAATTTATGACTATGACAGGCACTTGTTCTAAAAGTATAGAGGGAGTGAACAAGATGTACAGGTAAACTGGTAAGACACAAGTTTGGCATTAAGGTTCATAGCTGTAGGAAATTTTATTTCAATAAATAAATGTTTATATTAATATCTACAAATTAAGAAGTTACAAGATTACAGATATAAATTCTGAGACTGAAGAAAAGTAAAATATTTTACCTCTTTTTATCCTCTAATTAAAAAGTTATTTTTTAAAACTATCACAGGACATAATGATTTTGACTCCTAAATGCTTCTATGGGCTATGATCCTCAAGAAATAGAAATTTTATAGTAGACGGGTGAAAATGTTGATCTTCTTAATACCATAGACGAGCTAAGCAGGTGTTAATTAAGCTTTTGTAAATTCCTAATGACATTAAAAATCTACAAAAAATCACAGAAAAAACCTACAGTCCAGAATTATTTCAATGAATATCTGTACTCAAGGTCAATGTGAAAAAAAAAGCAGAGGCAAATAGAGTGACCTCTGTCTAATTAACACCAACTAATTAAGATTGATTTTTTGGCAGAGTGTGTTTTTTTAATAATTTCTTCTTATAATAATAGAACTTTACATAGTTTCTTCATTCAACATACCCATATATTTCTGTCTAACAAATTAGATTATTTTTCCCCCTTCTCTCAGATTTTTAACTTTAAATAACCCAACTACCTGGAGCAAAACCAATTAGAAATTATTAAACTTATATGGAAGAATGGTATTGAAAATGTCAATGTTCTATATACACTTCTACAGAATAAAACATACCAATTTCCCCTTATATTGAAAGTTCTTGAACTTTTTTTAAAGATCTTATTAACAGTTATTGACTGTCATATTGACATTGAACTTCACCTTCATAAAGCAAATGCCAAACTAATATTCATAAAAGGTCTTAACACTGCCAGCTTCGGTCTTGGTAAGATGATAAAATGCTGCAGAGGTCTCAGTAGTTTCAGGAGTACAATAATGCTAGAACTCTTCTTACAGCATCCTGTTTCTTTCTTGCATAAAAGCAACATATCAGGAGAGTAGAGAAGTTCCTGCATGACTAATGAAACATGAGGAAAGAATTCCCAGATGCTACTGAACTGCTCTGAAAACATGATTCATTTTCTGTCTTTACCTCTGCTTTTTAGCTGGGTTATATTAAAAGTCTCTTTGCAGTTGTCCACTCTTAACAGCAGATGGTGGTGAGTTAGTATGCTTAATATTAAAATACTTTATAAATGGAAATAAAAAACTTTATAAATGGAAGGTATGAGAACAACCTTTAGCTTTGCATTGACATCATGGCCTGGATATAGGTTTCGTTATATTTTTCATGTCTTCATAAGACTCTGAAACAAGCTAATTGAAACCTCCCAATTGCTATCCAATCTCATTGCTAAGGGTGTTGGCAGTGACTGGGTTTCTTGATCAAGATGTGGTAAGTCATACTCAGCAGTTAAAGCCAGGTGGAGGACAGAAAATGTATGCTGTACTAGCCAAAGGAAACAATGTACCGAAGGGCAAAGCTAAGAACCTGTTTAATAGTAGGCTTACTCTTGGGAACCCAGGAATCATGAAGGAAGCGGCATAAAAGAAGGGACCACAAAGTGGGGATCAGTCCTGAACACACTAGACATTTAGAATTCTTGGATCCTGTCCAACTGAGTATTTAAGAAACCAAAACATTGATCGGTGCATAGTTTTGATTATTTGCTCTACTGAAGAGCAACTGGTAAAATGCCCATACAGATGAGGGTAACACCAGTCAGACTCACGGGAGCAAACCTGGCCTTCTGGGGAGCTGACCATGGGGACAGCTATCTTGACTCATCTGCAAGGAGTATCTGAGACAAAGGTGTCTGACTGTAGCTTGCTTTCCCATACAAAACCTGAAAAGAGTTATGAAAGTAAATTTTTTCTCTGGGAAATTTAAATATTTATTGTAGCTTTTGTTGGGATGTAAAGTTCAATTTTTTCCTCATCATTCCAGTCTACAAGACCTATATTTCAACAGTACAGCCATCTTCAGTCTGCAGTATCAGGTTCCTCAGCTGAAGAAAGCTGAAAAGCTGGTGGTGCAAAAAAGCAGAGGCAATCATTTTGAAATAACAGGACTGAAATACGTACTTGGAGGCAGTATGACATATCTTCCCACTGTAAAAATATACAGACTTCCCATGACACAAGGACTTGCAGAAGTTTGCTACAGAAAGGATACTTACTGCCGTTCTTCAGTGGTTTGCCATCTTTTCCACACTATGCCAGTGGCAGCAAAATGCTGAGTGAATGCAAGAACTTAATCAAGACAATATTGACACGTAGCTGAGCACTGAAACCATCCTCCCCAGGGCTTCTGACTACATCTTAATGCCTCTGACACTGATGTGAGAAAAGCTCTCATGAATGCATTTCTGTTAATGCTGTCTTTGAGGGCACAGGAACACAAGGAGCAGACAGCCTTGAACTGCAGGAGCCTTATGAGCTAAGCTTTGTGGGATTGTAGAATCATAGAATCATCTAGATCGGAAAAGACCTTTAAGATCAAGTCTAAAGTTAGCTCAGGTCTGCCAGGTCTGCCACTATACCATGTCCCGAAGGATCACATCTATGTGTTTTTTACATGCTTCCAGGGATGGTGATTCCACCGTGTCCCCGGGCAGCCTGTTCCAATGCTTGACCACCATTTCAGTGAAGAAATTTCTCCTAATACCCCATCTAAACCTCCCCTGGTGTAACTTGAGGCTGTTTCATCACCTGTTACTTGGAAGAAGAGACTGACACCCACCTGTCGACAACCTCCTATCAGGTGGTTGTGGACAGCAGTAAAGTCCTACCTGAGTCCCTGCATCCAGGTTATATGTTACTTATGAGCTGGCACAGGGAATCCTGCTGGACAAAACAAATCTGACTGCAGCTAAGCACAGTGCTCCTTTTCTAACACTGCCAGAAGCCCAGGCATTCTTTATTTAAGGAAGAAGCACATGAAACACAAGTAATGTTTTTTCTTCCCTAGATTCACCTAGGACTGAATCCCTGTCTCAATGGATCTGCAGAGCTCCTGCCAGCCTTAAACCTCAAACCATCAAGTGAAAAGCGTAAGGAAAGAAGAGCTCCACTATGATGGGGAACTTCTGCACTGAGATACAGCTGCTGCCTCAATAAGTGAGGAAGGGTGGCATTAGACTGCTTTTCTAGGCTCTTCATCTGCATATCTGCAGGGCATTTCTGTGTGAGTATCTGAGATCTACCTCTGTACAAACAGACAACTGTATATTTAGCAATATAACTATATATATAAAATAGCTACAGGTATATATCCACGAAACATTAAAAAGCAACTATGTAAATCCCCATGGCAAATGTTAGGTTTAGTAACTGCATTCTTCACAGGTATCTATACTTGCTAGCTTCACTTGAATTGTTCCCAATGTTTAACATTGCAAAATCATCTTTTGGATACCATTCTCTCAAGAAAAAATCATCTATTTCTTTGTCAAGCCAGGGACTAGTCTGAAGGACTCACATGAGAGTTCTGACTTGACAGGCTTAATCTGTGACTGGAAGGCAGTTGCATTCAGTCTTCCTGAATTGAGGGTGGTGTGGTGCATTTTGGTTTTGGTGTTTTCTTTCCTTTGGAACAAGAAACCATGTCATTTTTTTATTTAAGCTTTTTGGCATCTCTTGAAAAATGCTTCTCTTGTTTCCTATTGACAAATGTGATCTGAATTTGATTACAGCTTCAGCTGCAAACAATACAGTTTTTTGAATGCACAGAGTACAAAATGTGTGTGGTGTTTGACATCTTCTAACTGATAAATGATCTGGAGCATTATCTCCCAAGACTGTCCTCCCATGCTGTTCTGGTGTGAATACTTCTAGTATGTACTTTCAGAGTTGCACTGTTCTGTGTAAAATACCAGTATAATCTTGATGAGTGGTTTCCACTCCTAAGTCACCATCCCAACAATTAAGCTAAAGACCTGCTAGTCCTCTTTCTCTTGCTTGAGGTCCTCAAATGGGGATCACTTGATTAGCAAAGGTTAAAGGATTTCTCTCTGAGGATACTCAGCAATCCAGGCGAGACAGAATTTGCGCAGGTAAACAGTGTTGGTCTAAAACCCTGCTGTGAATTAGAGTAAATTTGTGCTTTGGCCTCCCACCTCATCTCTACTTCCTTGTACTTTTTCTGAATACTGCTTAAGTAGTAGACTTCATTTCCACTGCTGTATATGGTACTTACCTTTCCGTAATCTTTCCACACCTCATTCCCTTCTCTACAGGAAATACGCCTTTAACTCCATTTCCATCAGCAAACAAGTCTTTACGCTGTTTAGTACCTTATTAATCTTGTCCTGTAGAACTTCACTTCTCTCTTCAGGTTTCCATGTAAAGTTAAAACCAAGAAAATGCTATTTATTTATTTAACCAATACATACATACATAGACGTACAGGGACATATTTTTGCTATCAGTTTTTCACAGTTGCATCTTAAATAAGACTCTTGCATAAAAATGTCCCCAAATTAATGTCTTGAATACGTGACATATAAATGGTTTTCACAGTGGGGCAAAATGCATTTTCCTCTACTTTCACCAAGAGGGAAGGGATTACCTCAGTATTTCAATTTTTCTGTTGTTACTGGTTTGAAAGAAGTGTATAGCCCTGACACATTTTTAAAGCTGTGAAACAGCTCTGTATACACATAATACACATATAACATGTATAACCTGTCGTACAACTTTTTCTGAAGATGAATGGCAACCTCACTTGTAACTGTTTGTCAGAAACATGGTTATCATTTCCTACTCTGATATTGCAGAAAGGTATTGCATGGATGCTAACCTGTATTTATGTGCTGATTTTCTCCAGCCTAATTTCCTATTTTCAAATTCAATATATGACCAGCCTAACCAAAGAAATCCTGTGGGATTTACACCTGATAATAGATTAGTACTTTGGCTGATTTTCAAACAAATGTAGAATGAATGAGAAGACTGGATGAAGCGTTCCTTTACAGTTCTGGGAAGGGGGGAGAAAGACCACGGAGTTGTGTTTGGAATTCCTTTCCACCAGCCACTGTAGCAACAGGGGAAAAGACTTTAAATGCCCTTCAGCAGAAACTGGCAGGCAGGGGAGACAGAGGAGCCTTTTTCTCACATCTTTTTCTGTAAGATGTCTAAGTATGTTATCTCTTTCCCATAGCTGTCAATGTCAACTTTGATCACTAATATATTATCTTGGCAGAAAGATAACCTAATCTCGATCCTTAAAACTTTGTGCTTATGCAGTGCACATCTTTCTAGTGCTGTCTCAATATACTAACCCATCTGTATTTCACTTCATTTAATAAAGTATATTAATTAAATCAGCTCTTCTTATGACAGAAATGTTAAGAATCAGTCAAGAGCCATTTGTTTTTCCTTATGTTAACATATCATTTTCCCATATAATTTCTTGCAGCAGCATTTCTAAAGGGATGTCATCTACTTTGAAATCATGTTTCAGATATTTCACTTACTGAGGCATTCTGTTATTGAGTTATTGATGGATCTTCAAGGAGATTCTGGCAGAGAAAATGTTTATATTGATAGGATACATGTCAAAGCATAGCCAGCACTGACCAATCAATTAATACTTGTTCATAGGAAGCATAATCTGATTTAAATATGACTGTCTAATGCTTCCGTTAAAATATCCTAGTTTACATATCTTAGTCAGACTTCAGCTGTTCAGGTTACAATAGTTCGTGCTGACTGCCCACCTTAGGCTGCCCTTTTTTCAATGTCAGCAAAACCTGATCAGCTATTTCTCAAAACAAAGTCAGGAAAACATATCTCTCAGTTTAGACAGTTTCAGGTTTGTTTTGAAACAGTAATAGACACATACTTTGGAATGGACTCAGCTATCCCTTAAGTGGTCAAAGTAGCTAACATTAGCCACATACCACTTTTTAACTCTGTTAAACAGGTTACAATATGGTAATATATCCCCCACAATTTGGTCTCCTATTTGAGAGTCCAGTCCTGTGATGTGTAATTGAAACTCCTCATGTAAGAAATTACGGAAAGAAGGGCCTGCCTGCCTGGTGATTTGTTCATGAAGGGTGGACTACCATGGAAATCTTCATCAGTTCCCTGCTGAGTGGCACTTTCTGTCCCAACATAGGATTTTATGTTGACAAATAATAATTTTGGAATCTCCAGTGACTGAAAATTTCCTATATTTTCTCTGTAGAATACATGTCCCATGAAGTGATGAAATCTGTAGAGACCCCTCTTCAGAAATATCTTGCCTTGTGTCAAGGTACAAGCGTGATCTACACTAAGTGAATGTAAATTGCAATATGATGAAATATCTGCCAATGACTATAGCAGGTAGTTTTGCTAGAAATAAATGAGTATAAAACAAAGAAAAAAAGAAAGAAGAAAAGAACCCAACAGCTCCAAACGATCCATATGACAATTATTGAATGAGTCAAAAGCTTGACAAACTAACTCCTACTTCATTGAACTGATTCAAGACCAATCAGAGGAAGCAGATCAGGAAGTACGGATCCTTCCTTGGCAGTCTGCAGGACATTCAAAACTTGCAATGAAAGGACTTCAGTCTTAAACTCTGTAAAACAAGGGATGCAGTAATTTTCTGTACAAAATTAACATGGTAGTATATTCACATCAAATTTACTTCCATAAAAGGATGCCAATGAATTACAAAGGATTCAAAAATGAAGTAAGGTTAACATGGTACACTCCATAAAATATAACTGTAGAAAAAGCTTGAAAAAGAAATAGGAAGATATCAGAGTTAAGCACTGAGGAAATATGATGGTGAACTAGTTAATTCAACAGCTGTTTGCCTTGAATATCTTGGCACAACACATTTTAAACCCGGAAAAACCTGAGGGGCTGTCATATATCCAGGCTTTGTCTTGTCTACTGTCAAACAAAGGCCATTCCAAATGAAACCCTTAGAGCTTTTTTGGGCACCCATTCTCCAAGACAGAAGCATCTCTCACTGTGAATTCCAGTTTGCTGAGAAAGACTCTCCAGCCTCTTTATCTTATGCCAATTGTAGAAGAACTTGTCGAAACTTGGTTTGGTTGCCAACTGACATTTCTTCATAGATACAGACAATGGAAGTAACAGACAACATATTGGATTTCAAGAAGCTACAGTCTCAAATGGCTCTACAATCCCATTTACTATGAAGCTATCTGATTATGTTCAGCTAGGCTTCATATTTCTGTCTTAGGAAGCATACATTGGTGCTTATTTATTTAACCATAAATGTTTATTTAAAAAAAAAAAAAAAAGAAAAAAAAGAAAAGAAAAAAGTGGGGGGGAGAGCGGAGCAGTGAATGGCTCAGGAAGCTGGAAGCTTACTTGTGGAATCATGCCAAAAAATAGTACCTTGACAGAGTTCAATTTAGGTTTCAGTGGGTGAATGCATTCATTAACAAGGAACTCACTAAAGCTCCATCAGATGTAGTCAAAGAGATGGTAGATGCTATATGAGGAAATCTAATACATAGGTTGAATCTTGCACCAAACGACCCAGAAGCTCCCCCCAACTATAAGCTCAATGAACTGTGACAATTGTAATAAGTGGTGGCACTTTTGGAATTCCTTCCTGCCATGAAGGATAAATTATTATATAAAGGCTGTCACACACAATACATCATCTACAATTTTTTTGAGTTCTTACTGCAGCTGCCATTTGGAAAAAAAAAAAAAAAACTAAACCCAAAAAACCCCTTCCCTAAAAAAGCATTCAAAAAAGATAGAGCTAGTTGATACAATAGAAGTTCCCTCTGAGGCTTTCTATGAGTACTGTTGTGTTTGTCATGTTTGCCGTTGGTGATGAGTGTCCCCAGGACTGTTTGAAACACCAAAACTCAAGAAAGAAAGCCATTATATGGCTAAGTGGAAAAGCAAATATTGTTGGCAAAGTTTGACTCTTCTGCTTAGTAAAAGGTAATGGAAAGAGCACTGGGTCAACGCAATGTTATTGGTTCATTTCTCATAAGACAAAAGTGAATTGAATAGTGTCATCTAGAATGAAAACTCCTTGAATTCAGCAGCATTTTTAAAATATCAATAGTTTTCATATATTGTTTCTAACACAGTCTACTGGAATGGAATAAAACTCATAGGCTACATCCACTAACATTTCAGTTTATTTATTCCCAGTCTTCCCTTCTTACCCTATGATCAACCTTTTCTGCTCTAATTTACAGAAAGACTACAACTCAAACAGAGTTTTAAACACTCTTTAATGTTTCATCAGTTAAATATTATCTTCATCACAGGAAGGACAAGAAATTTCATACTTTGGATATATGTAAAATTTCTTAGGAGTTGTACTGTGATGAAAATTCCTGCCTGATTTTACCATTGTTGTTACATTTCCTGGTCAGATATGTTCACTTCATGGTGGCAGACCATGTCATTCTTTCTGTAATATATTTTCCCAGATTCATTAAGAATAAGAAACTACATAGCTAATGTCAGACACAAGGTCAGACTTGCTAAATTAGGGTGAAGTAAGTAGTGTTTATGATGGTTTATCAGCATTCAATAGAACATGATTTATCTATTTGTTTTATTTCATAAACTTACATTGATAGTATACATAAATATTCTGTAAAATATGCTTTGTCCTCAGAAGCTCTTACAGATGTAGAAGAATAATGTAAGATTGCCAATATTTTGTTTAATTTGATCATGCACATATAGCTGAAATTTGTATATATGTAAGGGGGGGAGCCGAGAGAGAAAAGAAAACATTATCTTCCTTACTAAGCAAAAGTAACAAATACGTTCATAGCTGCCTCTGGTATACCAGACATTAGTAAATATGGTACTACTAAAATGGACAAAATCATAACAAGCAAGAAGTACATTTAAAATGTAAATTAGTTTATTTGATTGTATACTCTATAATGAGAACACATCAAACCTGCAAACTATATGAGAAGTGGATTTGCAAAGTGAGATTAGCTCTGCACTAGTGACAAAAATTTTGATAAAGTAAGCAATTAAGTTTCAAATACTTAGGGGAAAGAAAGCTGTTCTGGAAATAATGGTCAGAATCATTCTAATTGTGTACCATAAATTTATTTTTTTCTTTTTTAAAATGTGTCCTATTGATGCAAGATAACAAAACATCAGTTACTGACATATGTTCTTGAATTTCCTGTGCAGTTGTTTCAGGATAATAATATTTTTCTTTTTTTAATTAGAAAACTTCAGTTTCAATTGGTGAAGATTAAGAAATGCATAGGAACTTCAGTTTATAAACTGATGGGTTTATAACTCTTTCTATCTGGTTCACATACCAGTAACACAGGAGAGGGGACACACACAGTCATCTTCAGTCATTAAAGGAACGGCACAGCTCAACCTTTTCTGATGACTGAGACCCCTTTCTTTCCAAAGAGTAGGATACTATACCTTTCACCAAAACAGCACTTATAGCATGTATTTGTCCACTTTTTACCACCGAGATATTGTTTCCATGCAAATGATCTATTTCAAAGGACATGTTAGAGGCAGTAGCTACTGAAACTGGAGAACAGGTCTACCAAGGTGGAACTCAGCAATGAGAGTCAGTCCTTGAATTTCTGGGTTAAGAAACATTCGTCTTGTAACCTCAGTTTTGTTTGGATCATTTCCTTTAGTACAGCTGAATATCTAATGCTTGGGGGGGGAGGGTGAGGGGATTGAATTGCCATGTGAATGTGACCTGTGTTTCTGTTTGTCCTGGTTTCAGCTGGGATAGAGTTAATTTTCTTCTTAGTAGCTGGTACGGTGCTGTATTTTAGATTTAGTATGAGAATAATATTGATTGCACAGTGATGTTTTGGTTGTTAAGTAGTGCCTTCTCTAAATCAAGGACTTTTCAGATCTCTCATGCTCTGCCCATGAGCAGGGGCACAAGAAGCTGGGAGGGAGCAGAGCCTGCACAGATGATCCGAACTAGCCAAAGGGATATTCCATACCATGGAACCTCATGCTCAGTTTATGAGCTGGGGGGAGTGGGCTGGGAGCCACTGATCACAGCTCAGGGATTGGCTGGGAGTCACTCAGCAAGTAGTGAGCAGTTGTGTTGTGCATCACTTGAGTTGTCTTCCCCTTGGGTTTTACTCTTCTCTCTCCCTTTCCTCTTTATTACAATTATTATTGACATTGTTGTTGTTACTATTATTATTATTTCAGTTATTAAACTGTTCTTATCCCGAAGGTTTTACCTGTTTCCAATTTTCCTACCCATCCCACCAGGGGGGTGGGGTTTGGGGAGTGAGTGGTGGCTGCATGGTACTTAGTTGATGGCTAGGGTTAAACCATGACACTGCTAAATGTTACTTCCTAATGTGTTTCTGTATTTAAACAGTTCCTTTTCTTCTTCAAACTATTTTGAATTATCATGACCAGTTCTCCATATTCTTTAGGTAAATTCTGCTATTAAGCTGTGATCAGGCAGGTTGTTTGGGACAGAACTGTCCCAGTCTTTCCTTCTGTATTGGGTGATCCTCAAAAGGAGTAAACCTGGAAAGACTTATGAAAGTGTATATGTAGGATGTGGAAACTGGCTTTCTGAAAACATCAGTTCCTCTGAAATCTGAAAATATTTACAACAAGAAGACTAGATTAACAATTATTTTGAAACTTAAAAGGTGTCCAGCAATATCAAAATATTACTCAAAGTTAAGTGTATGTTGTGAAAATGTTATTATTTGGCCAGCTACTGCCTGGAGATGAAAATGGACTCCCCACAATTTACCTATGAAGGTTAGAAGTAATATTATTCTATTTAAAACCAAAACAAAACAGAAATACTTCAGACAAAAAAATTAGTCAAAATTCATGTTTAACATTACTGTTCTGCAGCCACAAGTGGGCACCAAATTGTCAATGATGTCATAACTTTGGGCTCTGAAGGTCACTCTTTGTGCAAATAAGGTTAAGTATTTACTGTCCTTTTTTTAAAAAAATATTATTAGACATTTTTGATTACTGAGTTTCTGTTGTAGCTGTAAAACTGGAGAATAAAATACACAAGAAAAAGGATTTTTTTTTGATTGGTAGCCCATGATCTGAATATAGTATTAATGGTGATTCTATAGAAGTATCAGGATATGTTTTTGTTTGAATGAGTACTTATAAAAAGCTCCAGCAAAACACACCAGTCAGCCAAACCATAACATCGAATGAACATAATGAGGAATGTCATCTCTTGTATCAGAAATGTAGTTGGAAATCCATAGCCAACTTGTCCTTTATTTTTCCTCATTTCATTCATTCCTACTTTGTCACTCTTGCTCCTCATGTCTTCTTATCTCATCCCCATGCGCTACTAAAGTAGATTAAAAATTTAAGTTGAAATTGATTAAATCCTGAAGTTTTTGTATCAGTCCTGTTTACTTGCAGAGTTTGCTTGTGTTTTGGTCCCTTTTCTTTACTCTGCTCACAAGAAAGAATTCCTTCTTTTTTTCTTGCTTTCTGTCACTTTCTTCTACTGTCTGGTTCTTCAACTCTTTGCATTCCTTTTCCCATGCTTTACAACTCTGCCATTCCCTTGGCCTGTAACACCCTTTGCTTCCTCGTTATGCACACACAAACACCCAGAAAAAACATTTCAGGATTGATATCAGAAGTTGTCAGGTTCTCTCTTGCTTATCATAACCAGACAGGAAGCACTCATGGTAAATCATTTGAAATGGAATTCCTTATTGAAAGGGCATAATCCAAACATGCTTTGCCCATAATTGTGAGCCAGTGGGCAAGAAATCTTCATCTTTCATTTTACAATGGCACCATATGGGTATCACTCTAGCCATTAACTAATGTACCTAGTATGAAATGCCAGGCTCCTTTATTCCTCTCTACTTATATCATTCACTAATCTTTATATGAACCGGCTTTAATGTATATGAGATATCCATTTTATCTTATCTTCTGCATCATACGTCCCAATCTCCCTCTTGTTTTTCTAGTGGTACATAACAGAAAGCCTTTATGGTAGCAAAAAATTATTCTGGGTCTTACACCTTTCATCATTTAACTTAACAAGTTTTTTTCCTATAAACGATCTTGAACTCCATAATCAAAATCACCAGCTGTTTTTTCCCACTATTCAAGACCCATTGGCTGTCAATACATCTGTATAATTACTGTAATTCTGCCAGGTGGAAGATACTGTATAAATAAGAATGCCAGGTGGGGAATAATAAAGCAGAAAAGAGCAATAAAACAACAACAAAACAATCAGATTAAATTGTCTTTGTTCAAGGTATCAAATGAGTATTGCACTGTCAGTCATCCACAACATTCAGCCTTCTTTCCAGAAATGTGTACATGCAGGCAAGGATTAAAGTATTAACATGTGGCAGAATCTAGACACAATGTATTATTTCTTTGAAGCAAAGTATGCCAGTATTTCATGTGGTTAAACTCAAATATGTCATTTGAAAATGAACACAGTACTGAAGTCGAAAATTCAGTATACAATGATGGAACAGCCTCACTGCAATGAGACATCTTCTGACACTTAGAGAATTTCCACTGAGCTGAATATTCCTCTTTTTATTGGCACACAGACAGCTTCTGTAAACTTGCCTAAATTTTCCCCATGAAATTAATGTTTTAATCAATCTCACCAAATGCAAAAAAAAACCCAGATTAAAATATGTCAACTTTTAAATCCGTGATGTTCCTTTATTTCTACCTACTCCTACTACCTAATCTTCCTTAGATTAATTTTTAGGCTTCAAAGAGAGTTTGCTATTACTCAGCTGCTAGCTATTAACTGTGAACTGATGGTTTACAGTGCACCTGGGCAATCTGTAGTCCATCAGTATAATCTGCCTCTCTTCCTCATGTTTCTCCCTGGGGAAAAATCTCAGATTGTCCACTGGTTCACCAGATGAGCTACTATTACTCCCTACAACGTACTCCCAGGTTTTCCTTTCTCCTTGTATGTGACAGGTGCTGTGAATAACCCTATGACACAAAAGTATGTGTTTTAAAATTCCATGCTGCTCACATCATGGGTAAGGTATTAGAATGTTATGTCACGATGGATTGCGGGTTGTGGTTTTCAAGAGGTTCCATTGTGAATAATATGATCTCTCCAGCCATAGCCAGTTTAAAGAAAAATAATTAACATACCTGCTCCTTTTCTTTTCGAGCAAAACAACAACTAACGCATGTATAAATATTATTTTAAAATATTTTACATTACTGGTTATTTCTTCTCATTCAAATCAGTTCAGGTCTTGTGTCAGGAAATATTAGACAGAAAAATAGTGTTTTGCCTGAAGACATTTTGTATTCTACATAATGTTCCATAAAATGCAAATCCAAGTGATCAATTTTAATTTTTATTTTATAAGAAAAAATAAAGAATTATGGCATTGATTATTTTCTGTATTCTCTTTAAACTGCCCACTTCCACACATGGTGTTTATAAAATATTTTAAAATATTTTTTTCATGGTTTTTTTTGTATTTTCTTAAAGTCAAAATGAGGCAATACTACATATTATGTGTGTGAAATACTATTTGGCAAAAAATAGACATTTGGCAATAAATTCACACAATCCTATTCAATGAACACTTGAAAATTAATTTTCCCTGCAAAACAGGAAGAATTTTTTCCATTACTAAAGGTGTGAGATAAATTGCACTATTACCATTATTATGATTTCTTTAGATATACTTAAGCTACAGGACAAGAACATCAGTATATTGGCTGCTAAGCTTCCACTTAGATTAAGAAATAAAAATAACAGCAATTCCCACCTCTGCAAATACAAATTGGCAAAACTTTTAACTAGAATCACGAAATATTTCTAAATTTTGAAACTTGTACAAATGAGAATTTCTGTCTGCGGGTCCATGTTATGAGTGATTCTCTGAACTTGGTTAAGAAGTTCAGTTCCTACTTATGATTAGGATTCTGCTTACTGAGTAGAGACTGGATCGGATTCATCAGTACGATAACTTACTAAGTTTGATCCATTCTGATTTTTATTTAAGCAGTAAAAAACTTTCAGCCAGGTATTTGAACATTGTATACCTTTGCCCAAAAGACTTTGTGAGTCATTGCACTATTTGAATGAATACATATTTATGAGTTAATTGTAAACGTTATATATTTGACTGCATTTAACTCAATGTCAGAACTTTGGCTGAATGTCAGCTGTTATGTAAACACATATAGTTAATTTTTATTTCTTACTGACATTGTTAAAGTATAATCAAACTAGTTTTTAGAAATCTGGTAGAGATATTTGCTCCCAGGCTGAATATTTTTTGCCAGGTTTCAGCCTACAGCAGATTTCCATGGCAGATTTCTGAAATCAGAAATTTCTGAGAGAAATGCTGACACAACCTTCACTCCTGTATAGTATTGCAAACTAGCCACTGTAATAATTAAGCAATTAGGCATGACAGAGAGTGTGAGTTTCCTGAGATAATCACACCCCTGGGGTATTACAAGTCATGATCCAGAGATAAGTGTTTTTAATCCCCCAAGGGTGTGATTATCTTATGATAACCACACACCCCAGAGGAGATTTAAAAGTCACACAAAAATCTTTAGTGTAGAGTAAAAAGTGCATGTACTGCAGGAGTAGGAAAAAGTCTGGATATAGACAGTGCTTTGCGGCTCCCACAAATTAATGAGGAATTGCAATATATTCATTATAATTCATACATTCATCATAATTCATACAATTAACCATCAATCTAATCCTGGAGAGTATATTTAAGTAAATTATTGTTGTCTTTCTCCAACTTCTAATGCAGCAAATACTGATTTGCAACTTTGAGATGATCTCAAAACTAGAAATGTAATCTCCATTTGAGATGCCTTGACTGCCAGCTTATGACAAGAATGGTCTTCCCAGATGTTACTTCGAATTCCATCATGAAATCCATGCACTGTACAGGACAGAAAATTACCTATAATCTCATAGTCACTTGTGAAACACATGTGGGATGCTCAGGAGATGTACCGGACTGCAAAAGAAAATAAATTCCTTCTCATAAGTTGACTTCAAGCAAAAGTGAAAAATGTAGTTACTTGAGATCCTACAATTATCAGATCTTAAAATAGCCTCATCTTTTAATCACTTTGTCTTTTCCGTTTGACAGTAGGATGAAAAACGAAAGGTTGTATCTCCTTTCTGTTGCAAAGAGACAGAGGGAAGTTATTCATGAAAGACCGTTCCTGTTGGCACTTCTCCCACCTACTGCCCCTGAAATGCCATCTAACTTTCACAAACACTGATGTTTCGCTAATCAAATTGACACATTTTGGAATGGATTGCTGCAAAGAGTTCTAAGGGTGTTTGTGCATGTGCTGACTGAATACATGAAGGCTTTTTTGGTTACAGGAGCACTGTACACAGTGCATAAATCTTGCTGATATGTACAGTAAGTTAAGAGTTGATGTTCCTGTCTGAGTGGCCACTACATTTCTTTTTTCATTATACTTCTACTCCATAAAATGTTGGTTACAGCTATTCCACCATTACATCAGGATAACGAGAACATCATACACTCACAATCAGGTAGCACAGAGATCCTTAAAGACTGCAAACACAGGAAAGACTGGTCAGAAGCAGCCAGTTGTTCAGTTTCATGCAACACACAATCCTGTGTTAGTTACCACTGTAATTTAAGCACTGTTAATTAGTTGGCATCCTTCGCATTAAAGCAAATATGGGTACTATTCATTTGAATTATTTAGCATTAAGGTGCTGAAATACCAAAGAATTAAAAAAAAAAAAAAAAGAAGAAGTTTTAAATATCGGTTGGGTTCAGTTTCATTTTATTGTTCTGTCTCTGTAATTTGATACAAACATAGGTCTTCTGCAAGGAAGGTTATGACATCTGTAGCTGTTCTTGTAGCTTGCTGCCATGAACTTACTGGGGAGATCAATGTTCATAGTAGCCTGGACTGTAGTGATGATGCCTTGGTGGAATTCATTATCTCAAAGGATATAGGCTGTAGCCAAAAGTATAGGCAAGACCCTAAACCTTAGGAAAGTGAAATTTCAGTTGCTTAAGGAACTGGTAGATGTAACCTGCAATACTGAGGTATATACAAAATACACAAAGCTAATATATACAGAGCTATGCTATGCTTGTTTGGTTCCCTCACCTCCCATTATATGTGTTGCCATAAGCTCTTTCCTTTTCCCAGTGGAAATGGCAACCATTCCATTAAGATACCTGTTTTGTTAGAGGTTGTCAGCCAGACATCACATCCAGGGTTTATCTAACTCTCAACTAAAATTGTTAGGATACAACCTTTCCTATCTATCCACTCAACTGTGACTTCCAAGTAGACTTTCTGTACTTCCGACCCCTGCTGCTGCACACACCTTTGTCTTGTGCCTTCCTCTTAGCAGGGTGGTTCTGATCCCAGCAGATTTTAGTAAGTCAAAAATATGAAAATAATATTGCTTGTTGGTTCTTTTGTCTTTTGATATTTTTTTTTTAATCTAAACTGACCAGATGTATTTCTTTATTTGGACATTGTAGTCGGAAACTCTTTGGCTCAAGGAGAATGTAAGAGAAAGATAATGGGAGGAATGTTAGAAACAGTAGAGAAAACCAAAGGTTTTGATCACCTGTATATTTTGTTTAAGCCTTGCAAGCAGAAGCAGAAGGAAACCATCACCTAAAAACAAAATCTAAAATTTCAGAGACAAAAATATATTTAGAAATATTTTTTGTTTAAACTCCAGTATAATCTACCAATTATCTGAAACCAGAATAAAATAACAACAAAGGAAGACGCACCCAGAAATTTTTATCATATAATTGAAATAAGAGCAACTCTTCACCATGCCTAAGAGACAAAAAAAAAGTTACTAATTTGAAAGTTTGTCAGAATGATCTCTCTTTATTTAATGAATACAGTGTTTATTCAAGTCACACCTTTTCTCAAAGAGGAAATTATTATGAAAATTCAAGATCTGATCAAAACATAGCCTTTCTTTGAGCTCCCCTTCCTTCTCTCCCCCTCTCCCCATATTCTAGCTCACTAATGATAGACTTCATAATGAGACTCCAGCCAAACTTCATACACCTCTCAGTCAAAAGAAGTCAAACTGTTGGAAACCAGTATGGTATTTAATCTCCCTTTTGAAGGGCGGATGTGGCTTTTGAACAAAGGGATAAATACCTTTTTTTTTGCATTTAAAATACTTTCAGTGTTTTCATTATTCATTACATCATTATTAATCACAATGGTTTTAATAGTTTCAATAAATAGATGCTTTTAAAGCTGCAAAAGGGCATTACTAAAGACCATAAACTAATTCTTAAATCTGCAAAAAAATAATCCAACATTTTTAGTGCCTCTGTGAAAGTGTTACCACAAATGTAATTTTCTAACAGACTGGCTAATATATCCACTTATATTGTCAAACATGTTAAGCACTGACATAAAGAACTGCTAAATTATGTATTGATCCTTGTTTGGTGGCACTTTACTAAAGGTAGAATTATTCTGTGAACTAAAAATCACAAATCATCCATAGAAACACTGACCAATTTTGATGGCTTCTTACAGAAAGAACTGAAATATACAAGTCAGCTGATTATATACCATGCAGTGCTCACTTAAAGTTTATGCCTGAAGACTGGTAACGCTGGAAAAACAACAATAAAAAATTTCTAACAATGTATTAGACATCTCCATTTCTAAAGACATGACTGAGATTTGAACTTTTCATAAATTACTGGTGCTGCTGCCATTATTATGCTTTTCATTGCTGGTACAATATCATAAGTCTAATTTAACACCATATGAACCCCAGAGAAACTTAAGCACAACTGCAGTGTTACCTGATTCTCCAGTGTTTGGCAAGATTGCCATTGTGGTTTTGGAAATGACATTCACTGATATTGAGATATTGAGAATGAGTTTGGCTTGATTTGTTTGATTCCTGACCTGCTGTGGGTAAACTGAGATGTCAGAATTTGGGCTGACATGTCTATCCTCTAAAACACAGCATAATATAAAAATCCCCAATTTAGCTTTGAATGAGGTACTATGCTATAAGTGATAGTTAAGTTCCTGGGTGATAAAGCTGGGGGCTCCTGCAGTCAGGTTTCTTCCAGTACTGGACATAGGCCATGAAATCCTGCACCGCACTGTAGAAACACTGCACTGTGGTCTTCTCTTCAGTGTGAAGAGATTCTTCTGCTCCAGAAGATTTGTTCCAGTGCTTACGTTCATTGTCTTTAATGTTTGTTAAGGTATGTCTACACTGAACAACTGTGGCACTAAAGCCAGTGCAGAATTTATCAGAATAACGCACTTTGTCTTGCTAATGCATCTCAGAAGCAAAGCATCCCTCTGGTAAACTTTGTTCTATTCTATGGCTATGTTTGCCTCGCACTGCACTAAAAAGTGTAAATATATCATGAATCTCCTTGAAGCTGATTAAGTCTTGCAGATACTGACATAAATATCATGAAACTCCTAGACATCTGTTTAACCTGCCTGGTTTTCATTAATGAGAATGGCCATTCCCAGAGTATCCAAGAAATTTCTAAAGAAATGCACAAAATCTTCGCCTTTGTATGTTGCTGCTCTCTCATATATCAAAACCAGCAAGAAAATCCTGACTGCTGAAAATCTCCTAACCTTCCAGAAATCTGGAAATGCAACTTCTGTGCACCTGAACAAATGGACATATTTAATACGCTGCTGGCTATTTTGAAAGCAGTAATAAATACAAAACCAATGATATTTTATGTAAGGTAATAATACAATAATATCACTTGTTATATAATTAATTGTGCAATTTCTGTAATTATTTGCAGCAAAATAATAGGCTTTCTGGCAAGCCTTGATTTTACCTCCCCTCAGCAATTTTTTTTTAATTTTTTTCCTTTTTCTTATTCTCTCTTTCCCTTTTATTTAGCTCTTCCTCTCTTCACATCACATCTTATCTGCATAATACTTGGGTTCCAAGCCATCGCTTTGCATTAAGCTGTGTCTTATCAAGTTGTTACATTAAATCATGTTGCCATGTACAGAAAAATCAATGCCTTTCCAGAGGAGATTCCCATAAAAACACCTTTAAAGCCAAAGTTGTTAAAGGTCAATATTTGCTTTCAGATTTCTTTCAGTAACTAAAAAGGTGGCTGAGTGTAACATCAGAAAGAATTAAAACAACATGTGCTTGGTATATAATAGTAGAGCGGTTTAAACTCCTTTACTTGGAGCCTTCCAATTTATTTACACCAATTTACATCAAATCTCTCCTAGGCTAACATAATTATTGGCTATAAGACTGGGACATCAAAATGGAAAATCAGAACTGCCAGAATCAATAATGACTGACAAAATGTCCCAAGGGAAACCAAATGAAAAAAAGTATTTGTTTACTTTCCATCACTAAGTCATGTCACCACTATGGTACATGTGGGTATTAAATTCAGACCTAAATATTAATTATGGTCATCTAAACACTTTGTACTGCTGGGCTTTAGAAGTCATAGCATTTTCTATTCAAGAACTATAAAAGAGAGGGGAAAAAAAGGAAGGATTGTGTAATAAGAGAAGAGGAATCTAGAACACAAGTTCTATTTTCTATATAGTTCTATATGTTCTTCAAAGAAGAATGTGTATCTCTGTTTCTTGTACATGCTTACATGACAGCAGAGGTATCAGAATGCATAAGTGTTCTTGTGATGGGAATAAGTCCAATTAAAATCAGAAAACCCCTTTCTAGAGGTGTTATTGTCCCATTTAACCTCCTCAAAATAAACGAAATTAATTGATTTCACTGACATTTTCATCTCCCTTCCCTCTTGGTCTCCCTTCTTTTCCTTCAGCATAAGACATAAAGTGGGTGTGGCATTAATAGTAGGAAAGGAATAAAGATTAACCAGCTTTTTCTCCATCCCTAGTTGTACAAACATTCCTAATGAGCTGAAGCCAAAAAATAAATTGAGTGCTCCATTTAAAACACATTCTTTTTCACTGCTGCTCATAAAATGATGCCTATAAATTTCTACGAAGTTATAAGTAACACTGAAGAACCACAGCATCTATCCCCAAGTTCAATGGAAAAGACTGGAGGAAGGATTGTTCAAGGGGAGCTACCAAGAAAACTAGGGAGATAACATGCAACTAGGAAGAACAGGAAAAAGGTCAGGGAAAAAACACAAATAAAATGTGAAGGTCAGTGGGGAAATAGAGAATTAGTTATTCCTGGAGAGAAATGAGAAGGCGGGGCTGGGGGGGGGGGCGGGCAGAGGGGTAGCAAACTGAGGTAAGAAATAGAAGGAAAATAAGAGTAGTGAGAAAACTGAAAGAAGGAAAACTGTTTTAATAAAGGTGTGTTACACAAAAGACCTGACACAATACTGCCTTCAGGTTCAAAAAGGGTGAAACCATTGAAAACTTGGAAATAATGGGCTTCTCCCTTAGCTTGTGTAGTAATTTCTCTCTAGAAGTCCCTCTCTGACCACCACAGCAAGTGTCCTTTTCTGTTCCTGCCTCTTTTGCCCATCATATTATTCATTGGATCTGTACCCACTGACTTTGTGTGACACTGTGAAAACTCCTGTATCTTTGTGCATTGTAACACTGGCTAAGACAGGTATATGCTCCCAAATAACAGCAACCCTAAGAAATTTGTCTGGATGGAACTAAGAGAAGGGCAGGCTTCTAAAATGGGGCAGAAAGAGGCTGAGGTCTGTTTACTTGTGCACAGAAGGAAGAGCTATGCAGGAGAACAGGACCAGCGGAGGGCAAAGCTTGCTGAAAGCTATTTTGAACAGCCCTCTGAGGAACTAGATATAGTTTTAGTAACAGGTTTTGCCTAACTGGACTGTCCTGCAAAGCAAACTGAGTCATTCCCCCAGTTCCCAGTCCTCAGGGAAGTGGATGGGGGAGAGATATAGGCTATATTTCAAGTCCAATGTTAACCTTTACTTCTCAGGGCTCTGAGGATGCTCAGTGTCATCTGAGGCACCAAAAAACAAGTAAAAATACCAAAACAGAATAAGAGTATTCTCTCTCTAGATATAGTGAATTAGATAACAATAATAAAATAAAGCCCCTGTGTCAGAAATGATCCAACCGCATTTGAGGCCAAACTTAACTGGTAATATTATGCTTAAGGAAATTGTAGCATTTCAACAGAAACTCTAGCATAGGGAATAGCACACCACTACCTTTCAGAGGGCTGTCGCAAGTATAATTGATCCAATATTAGTCAGGGGAATGAACAAAGGACTCCTTGCAGTCCCTTCATCCAGCCTTACAGTTTAGGCACAAGCAACATAAGGTTTATTTACTCACCTATATTCCTTTCTTATCTCAGTGCTGCTTCAGCCACAGTTCACTGTACCTACTGTTGCTTTTGTTTTAGCCATGGTGGGAGACCATGCTTCTAACAGTTTCTTAGAGCATACTTAGTGTAATTAGACCATCGTATCCCAGAAACATGAGAGCTTTTCTGTTTTGGCACATGGGTAGCTTTTTAAATAACATGATGTACTAGACTTATTAATTAATTTTTTAACTTCTTTCCTTTAAGAACAAACTTTGGATCTTGCTATTCTAACTTGATGTGGTTTTGCTTCTTGGCACATGTAGCTTTTAATAACTTGGCAGACCAGGTAACAACCCTTGCCAGCAAGTTTCCAATTTTCTGCCACCCTTCCTTACTTGATAAAGAAATCAGAAGCTTTCCCTTGAATAACAACTTCCCTCTGTACTTTGGGCATTGTTTCTCAATGTAAATACAGTGCAGTGACAAAATTTCTGAGCATGGAAGCTCAATATTCATTTTTATTCCTCATATTGTATTCCACTCATATTTTCTCTCTGATTTAGAATCCTTGACCTTTGCTCTTGTAAGATAATTGGACCTTATGTTAATATGACCCCGCTTCCCTCTTTCCAACCCCTCTGCATTCTTTGCCTGCAAGGGGCAAGGTGCAAAAGTAATGCAGATATTCAAAATAAAACAGGACTGCATCACTGCTCCAGCAGTGTTTGATTTGCCCTGTCTCTGTAGACTCTCCTTCTCTTTCTGAGGAGACATAGTTTAAGAGATAATGAAGTGAAAGAAATGAACAAAATTCAACAAGATTAAAGGTACCAAGGAGATGTTACAAAAAGATGTTACAGACCTCCCCCTGCCTCCAAACCCCCTCCCATCTGCATCATTTAGAGCATGCACTGAATAATGAAGACACTCCAAAAACACAATATCAGCACAAACACAAAATGTGTTTGACTCTAAGTGATTTTTTTCTATTGCCCATACTAGACAGCACAGAAATACGAAAAGAAAAAAAAAAAAAAAAAAGATTCAGACATGGTAGGATGGGCAGAGGATGAAACATAATCCTTCAGTCTGATTTATTTTGTTTTAACCTAGCCCTGTAATTGTGTTTTAATATAGTTTTTTAGTATAGAATAATAACAAAAAAAGCTGAAATACATGATAAATTAAGTCACTGAGCATGTTCACTGTTGTAAGTAAAGCAGACATGCCAGATGTTCAGAGATTACTGTTGTGAGTATAGAGGGAAAACAAAACATAGAAAAATCTAGCTGCATGTTTTGTCTTTGGAGATGATCAAAAAGAGCTTTCCCTTCCCCTGACTGAAAGGCTCTTTGGTATCAGCTAGAATGACTGGTTAGCACTAAACAATTCTCTGGAGCAGCTCATCTTGAACCATATACAACAGATAAAAAGACAGCAAAATGCAGTTCTACAAACACCATCATGTTATTAAATTATATGTAATTTGGGTGAGATTTTTATCACTTTTGCTTTTCACTAGCACTGGAGCTGTGAGGCCAAGAGCCATAGCTCTTGAATGCATTAGACAGAGACCTTTCTCCTACTCACTAAATTAATCTTCATTTTGCTGCATACTGCAATCTGTGCCTTGCCACTTTGCTCACATTAGGACATCTCTTTCATTCAACTGTCTATTTCGATTGCACACACATAAATGTTACTATCATGCTCACATTAACACATATGAAACAATAGCCTGAGGGGATTTTTACCTTGACCTTTGCTTCTTTTTCTTGCTAATATATGTTCCCTACCCGCTTCAGTTCTCTCTCTGCTTATAATTCCCCACGATTATTTTTTACCCTATCTGCTGAGTGCATAGCTTCTGATTCGTTTTCTGTTCACAAAATAATTCCTTTCTAGAACAATTAATGGAATGGAAAAACCTGTGGAAAGATACCCCAGAAGAAAATAGGGGCTTGCACTTCACTCCTGTGAGCTTGGAATGAGAAACCACTCACTTCTTTATCCATTGAACCTTGCTCAATGGCTAGAAGCTCAGTCTTCATGTGCATTAGCCCAGTCCCTTTCAAACACACATAACAAAACCTGTATATCAATGATTTTCTAATACACACATGAATATGAGTCTTACTTCTCATCTAAACACAGTGAACATCTCTTCTATCTTCCTGAACATCTCACATGTCCTAGAGAAACAGGCACAGTTCAGTATCCCTTGTTGATATAGCAACCTTCAGCCACCCATCCCTGTGTGTTTGCAAATGGGAGCAGGTGGGAACTATGCCAGATGTGTGGGATCTCAGCTGGTGTAAAATCCATCCATAGAGTGAGAATACCTCTGGAGGAATTTTGGCTGGCTTATGGTAGTTTTGCACAAAGTAGTCATGAATGTCAGGAATCTCACTTGTTCTCTTTAATCAATTAATTTAAATGGAAAAATCACAGTTCTGGCAGGTAAAATCAAAATAGAACTGAATAATCAAAGCAAGTTTCCTGACAGCTGCAGTTCCTAGAAAACTCGTAATGCCTCATGCAGCCTTTCTTAGAAATACAGTTTCTGCTTGGATATTGTGAAATCAATAACTGACATAATTGCTAAAAAAAAGAAAAGGGGGGGAGGGGTTGGGATTTAGAGAAAAGAAAGGTGGAAGAAGAGATTCAGTGGCTTAAGAGGCTGAATGCAGATCAGAAGAAACTGTCGAAAACAGTGGATAGGCTGAAAAAAGGAAACCAAGTTTGTGAGGAGGAAAGGGTAGGATGAATTTGGTAGAAGGGAGAAGAAGAAAAGAAAGAAAAGAAAACATGAGCGCAGGAAGGTATTAAAAACCCATAATAATGAGTTTTATTTGATATGATTTGTTAATAAAAGGATTCCAGAAGCAGACAACACAGACAGAGTGTGGTGAGAAAGGCAGAGAAAGATTTTATTTACTCACCATGTTTTAGCAGCATAGCACAGAAAGTAAAAGGTGGGAAACCTGGAGAGAAGTCATAAAAGTGAGAGGACAACAAAGGAAAAGACACATTACCAAAACAGTGTGCCATAATTAACAGATTGACTTCCTGACATTCTGATCAGGGCAGACAGGTAAGTGACCCTTAGACTGTGTGCTGAAGGCTTGAAAGACCCATTAAGGTGAACATTTCTTTTTGTGAAAATTCATCAGCTATGCACTATCCTGGCACTACTTCTCTTGATGAAGATATAGCTGAAGAGATTGATTTATTAACAATACTAGAAGAGGAAAATCTTCAAACAAAAGAATTAAGACAAATGCATGTAGAATAAGAGAATTTGCTTTCTAATCATCTTGCTACTTATTTGAGTATTCTATTATTTTGGGTTTTCTATTGTTCATTTTAAAATCTAGTCTTTCGTATACTTGAGAGTAGGTCAGGATAGTATGCCCTCCCTATACATTTAATTAAAGTGAGCAAAATCAGGTGAGTGAGAAAAACATAGAGGCTTGAAAATGGGAACATCTGATCCTAGACACGACATCTAATATTAGTTTAGATAAAGAGATGCTCTTCTAGCACCTTCCCAAAGCTTCGCACATTAAAACCATTTCAGTAGAGTTTATATGGATGTGTAATGAATGCTGTGTATTCTCACAGACCTAGATAAATGACTTCAGAGAAAGATGACTTATGAAAGTGTGAAACTACAGATGCACTTAGAGACAGGATGCTGATTTTGATTTGGGAAAACTTTCTCAAACACTTTCAGAGTGACCCTGGCAGGCTGAGATTACCATTCACAGACATCCATTGTTGAGAGCCTGATCTGATCTCCACAACCTCATGGCAAAATAGATCTCCACCTCATTCTAGAGAGCAACTGGTTCAGAAACTCCTTATATTGCAAAAGCTGGTGAGCACTATTCAGTCCTATAAGGTTCTCACCACTATGAGCTGCTGACTAGTAAAAGCTTGTCACTGCTCTTGTTTGCATTAATACTTTGGGGCTGGTTACTCAATTACAGGGGTACACTGCAGAATCAGCAGCAGTCATGTATTCTTCAGGAAGCCTCAGAAAACAGCTGTGAATCTGCAGTAAGTATGACCTGTTTTCTGCCCTACTCAAGCTTAAATACAACATTTTTTACATAATTTGAGAGTATCATCAAAACATCTAATTCAGTATGTTTTACTGTGGAATTTCAGTTTATAAAATAATTGCATTTCCATACATTAGAGCTTTTTTTTTTTTTTTTTTTTTTTTTTTTTTGTAGAGGGAAGGAAGGAGGTAATGTCTGTGTTATAAGTCAGTTTATCTTGAAAGATGTTAGAGGAAAATAATTAAAATAATTCATCGATGCCCAATTATTTTTTTATTTATTTTAGGAACAAGCACTGAAGAACAGAGAGGCTACGTTAACAAGTGCAAGCTGAATTTCTAAAAGCCACAAAATTATTTTTTTTCCTACTACAAAGAAAAAAAATATCACTTGTGCTGGTTAATAGGTTTTGAAAGGATGTACATTTTGATTGGAATAGTATTCACTAGAAGCAAACATATTTTTAAATGTTTTGGCATGTTTGGTTTTTTTCTTGACTTAGAAAAAAAAAGGTGGATCAGTTCTTACAGCAAAATGGTTGTTAGAAGAGATAGTAGAGCACCACTACACGTATTTGTCTGTACATAAATTGAAGAACTCACCTCATGAAATGGAAGTTCAAACCATCAACATAATTTTCAGCAGTGAGTCATTCTCAGTAAAACTTCTTGTCTTGCATGTAAGCTCAAAGTAATCAGATTGACAGCCCTTCATGTGGCATAGCTTTGAAGTGCATCTGGGCCTATAACCGCTATATTAGCTCTGCTTAAAACAATGTGCTAAAAACAAATGTGTTGAGGAAGTAATCATGTAGGTTATCACCCACTTGTTAATTCTTTATTAAAAAAGTAATTCTTGATTATAAACAATACGTTGAACAGTCATTCACTGGATTTTGCTGTTTGGGCAAGGCAGGGATAAAGCAGGAGGTTAATGAGGGAGTTACATTAAATTTTATTAAGGAAAGATTTCATTTAGCAATCATAAAGAACACAGAGCATGAAGTGAGCAAAGGACATGCAGTAGAAAGTATGTTTTAAAAAATTCCATTTGAAAAGTACTGTAAAGAGCTGTAAGGCAATACAGGTGTGCCATTTAGACAGATTAGTTGAGCCATTTAACCGTTGTTTAGAGACACTGGAAAAAATTGTTCTGAATCTGTTTGGGCCAGTGTTCCCAATTAAAACAATATGATTCTTGCCAGTGGAGCAGTTAAGTAGATTGCACAGTGTTATGGTGGTGAAGTGCTGTAAGGTTGACCTAGGAAGATTCCTGTATGGTACATGTCATACCCCCAAAAAACTGGGTGTGAAATTTTGAAACAAAACTCTTTTTGAAAACTACTTCAGAGCCTGCAAAGTATAAGTTAACAAATTTTAAATCTTTTCTAAAAAATCAGACTTTTCTTTTTAGCAGTATGGCAATGCCGGTCAGGGCCCCAGGCAAGTCTCTCCCGGGGGATAGTGGTTGGATCTCCAGGCCATGCACCTCAACAGCAGCTGGCGAGAGCAGCCGACATGAAGGGGCTAGGACAGATGTCACCAGAGGGCAAGGGCCACCCCCTCCTGCCCTGAGAGATGCTTTTACAATGAATGTCTTGTTCTTGGCCCTGCTGAGCTGCACTGCAATCCCCAGCTCCTGTGGGTGCCCTGGCAATCACATTTCTGCATGGTCTTACAATATGCAGATACAGTTCCCCAGGGGAAATGCTAGTCTTAGCAACCTAAGGTTGCAATTTTAAAGTCTGCCCTTTTTATGTAACATAAGTATAGTTGTAATTACTGGGCTTGTCTTATTTCAAAGTTGACCGCAGTTCTGATTGACAATGCACAAGTTCAAACAGCTTAGATGCAATGCAGAATTTGGCAAAGAAATTACACAGTACTTATTCTACAGGCAAGATCAAAGATTTAGACTGAAGCTTTTGCTTTCAGTGAGAAGTGGGAGTTTCTGCTGCAGAAAAAGAAAATGGAGATCCCTTACAATAGTTATTGATACAATTTTATTTACTACAGTGATATGCTTTGTGCAGTTTCCCACATATATTAAAATATGTGCATGCTGACAAGGATTATTTATTTATTTATTATTAGATTTAAAATACATTAATTTTAGGCATCTGGTTATACACAACACACTCTATTTGTCATTTTGTAGTCTGGAAGGCACTGATGAATCAAGATACGCAGAACAAATGATTGTGAGCAAAATCATAAAACATTAGGAATATTGTTCAGTGTCTGGTAGGTGAAGTGCCTCAGCAATATCTGTCAGAAGTGCAGTGCAGTCCTGGTGCAACTGAGGTAACAGTGCTTACACAGGTCTGTATCCAATATTGCTGTAGTGACTGTGGCATGGTGCTCAGAACACTAAAAGATGGCAGTTTCCTTCACATAATGAAACACTTGTGCTCGTTTTCACAAGCAGACCACGAGACTTGGGGTGTGTTTCAGATTTTGTCAGGAGAAATAGTGTAACATAACCAGTGATCTTTCTCAGGCAGAACAATACAAAATATAATGAAATAACTGAAAAATATTAATTGCTAATCTTATGCAGATTTCCATGTGCAATAAAATCTGTCATTCCTAGAAACAACCACTAAGGCAAGAATAGTGGGCAACAGTCATAAAAATAAAGTCCAGGGTGACGCCTTTCATCAGCACACAAAGTAACTAGTGTCTTCTTATGTTGTTGCACTTGGCATATGTATTAGAAATATTGGGACTGCAAGATACCATGCCAGATATACTCACGGAACTGCTTCTTCCACTGTTCATGTCATTTGAGTGATCTTGAACCAGGCTTGTGTATTCCTAGCTGTGCTCTTCATGCTTGTCATTCACATAGGGCATTCATGCTGCGAAACAGGATCAAGAAGCAAATAGCATAATTATTTAATAACTAATCACAACTTCCCATACCATTTGAAATGAGGAAATGCTAGGCAACAAGAGATCTTTAAAACTTGGATTCCTCTTCATGAATGATCATTCTGTGACCCTGTTCCATATGATCCTCAGAAAAGTTATAATTATTATGCACTTCTTTGTATACAGCTAGGCAATGTGAAAAGCAGAAAGAATACCATTAAAAGAGAGGAAAGGTAAGAAGGAGGTAAAGGGATAGGTGTATATGATGCAGGGATAGGTTTATTTTCTTCCTTTTCTCCACTAAATCATGACACTGTCTTGTGATAGCAGTGTTAAATTCTACTCATTAAATTATAACTAGTTTGAGATCTTGTTAGATTTATAAATGTCAGAATAAAATCTCAATCTATGTTAAGAAATGAGTGTCATGAGAAGAATCTCAGATGCCTTTGAAAACTGAGGCTGTGCCTAAATGGACTGCCCAAAGAGACTGCCGAGCTTCTAGGTTATGTGCCTTTGCCATGCCCTTGCTTCACAAGCCAGGCAAGACCACCCATCTTGGTCTCAGAATAAAGGAAGGTAGGGTACATGGGGTGATAACAGCCATCCTGTGTGCCATTAGGTCACAGATAGGGATGACTGAGGCACCGGTCCTTGAGTGTACTGCAGTGACAAGACATTTTTAAAATAGTTTGGGAGTTCAATTAAAAGCTGTATAATTATATTTCAAAAAAACCCTAGCATTTAACTTTCATAGAATCATAGAATGGTTTGGTTGGAAGGGACCTTAAAGATCGTCTAGACTCAAGCCCCTGCCGCGGGCAGCAGTGCCTTCCAGCACTAATGTGTTACTGGTAGCAGCAAAGCAGTAAGTGGTATCTACTTACATTGCTCCTCTCATTGACTGTTCTCAACTACTTCATCTGTCCTAAAGCTATTAAGTGCTCTATAAACTTTGTACATTAACATTGATTACTCATGCCTGAGAGGGGCATGTAAAAGAGTAAATTATTGTGAATATAAACCTGAAAAGGAACATTTTATTCAAGAACAGAAGGAAATGTACAGGTATGAGACTTTATATTTTCAATTCAGTGACCACTAAGACAGAGACCAAATATCTTAGGTGATTATCCCTTGACATCTCAGTTATCGTGTCTAGCAGCCCAAATAGTTCTTCTATTATATCTAATAACTTGTATTTGGAGTTGTCAGTATGCTGTTGTTCATGGATCCAAAGTTTGTTCTGCTTACTTTCTTCCTTGTAGAAAATAAATGGGTATTAAGATAGATTTTAAAAGAAATAGTTCATATCAGTGAAGAAGTAACTAAAAGTTAACCATCTCAGCCTAGAAATGAGATGAGATAGTGAGAGTGAAATGAGAATTTTGATCTGAAAATAATCTCTGGAGGTTTACATAGACCGAGTTAACGTTTCCTTTAAAAAAACACAAAAATAAAACCCCAGAAATCGATTCTGGTATTCCTTCTAAAATGATATGTAAACTATAATTGATATAAGGCTAACATGCTTTTATCTCTTTCCCAGGCATGACAAAATCATGTCTGGCCCACTTAGAATCCCTACTTGACTACCTATTGGTGTTAGTGAAAGATCTTGCATTCCTTTCCTCTTTTTAAAGGATACCCCAGATTATGCAAAATTTCACACACCTTCTCTTTCCATAATTCATTAACCATAATTCAAACAGTATGCAGCCTGCTGAAATGGGAGAAAATGAAATGTGTCAAAAACATAACGTAAATTAGATTACTTAATGCAGTCATATTTTGTGTTAATGTCTTTGTATGAATTTGTATAAATTACTGACAAAGCCAGAAGCTCTAGGAAAATGTCTAAATTTTTTTTGTATCTAAACTCAGCCCACAAACTATTATTTAAAAATATGTGCTTGTTCAGGCTTTTTTAGCAGACAGTTCTAGATGTATCAAGTGATACAGCAAGTATCAACTGCAGCCATGATTTCTTACCCTGATTCAGCCAGATTTTGATCAGTTCTCTAGTATCATGAGTAGATTTTGGAATTAGACCTAGGAATATTTGATACTTCTCTCAAGCCTAATCTTTATTCGACCCTATGCCTCCTTATGTCCAGAACAAAATCAAAGTTTATTCAGGTGCTTATTTAAGGAGACTGGAGACCTGTAGACTTTTTGTACCAAAACAACAGAGCAAAATGTTGCTTGAAGACAAGCACAATGCAATTATATGTTTTAGGATCATGCTAAATTTTATGATCTGTTTTATTGTAAAATAGAATTAAATGTTTACCAACTCTTAGGAAATAGAAAATTAAATTACTGGCATCTTATGTATTCTTTAGCACTCTGGACGGTGTTCAATCATTCCTCTGCTATATCATATGTTACACAATCACCATTAATTTAAACAATAATTAGGAAAAAAAAAATATAGTAAACCTTCCCTCAAATATCCAGATCAGAATTTTTTATTACGACAAAAAAAGAAAAAAAATCCCGATGATAACATACAAAGACTGGAAAGAGAAGACTTCAGGAAATGCCAGAGGATACAAAGTCAGTCCATTTTTAAAATAGTCCTTTATCAAAAAATTTTGTAAGCATGAGACATCTTCAGTTATGTACTTTTTTTTTAATGAATAGTCTCATTGCTGCAAGCTCTGAAAGTTAAAAAAGTTCACACAAACACAATTCATGTGAAAACCATCATTTGCAAAGAAGAGTCTATCATATGATTCAGTGGAATTTTAACAGAAAAAAAAAAACAACCAACATTCTATGCATTGTGTAGGAACATCTCTATTTTCTACCACGCTGCTAAACTGTAAAGAAAAGGGATCCTGAGAACATATTAAGCAGTAAACAGAAATATAGAAAGATTCTGTGGAATCTACATTAACAAAAGTTTATAAGAACAGGTAGTGATTTTTTTAATTATCATTTATTTATTTATTTATTTATTTATTTAAGTTTAAATATGTTCCCCCTGGTGGATCTACAAAAGAATCAGACAGGCAATGCATCAATCCTCCTCTGGAATGTTGTGGGGCTTTTTTTTTTTTTTTTTTCTGAGGATTTAGAGCTACTTAGCACCTTTTTCCTTAGTTCATAAACAGCAACTATTTTTCCAAACAAACTGCTCTTAGAGATGGTTTTTACACTTTACCTTGTTTCACAGTAGCTCTAAAGAGCCCCCTAACCCTTGGGGAAACCGGAAAAGTTGCCACCTGTCCCAGAACAGAAGGAGAAGAAAAGAATAGCAAGACAATTGTCTCTTGAGGCTGGAAATACCTTGAAATGCATAGATTCCAAAGCAGGGTGATAAACAGATGAAGAAGGATTAAAAATCCCTGTATTGCTCTATGTGCTGTTCTGTAGTTTGGAGGAGGCAAAAATCAAAGGGAAACTTTTATTATTTTTGTTATAGTTAAAAAATGTGAATTGCATTTATACTTAATGAAGATTAAGAGGTTTTTGCTATGATCAGAAAAAAATTCCGTGAGAAAAATTATCATATTTTTGTCTGGTGGATATTTTGCCATCATTATAAAAAGCGATGGTTCTCTCCCACCTGTAAAACTTCAATTATGGAGTTAAAACAACAGGGAAAAATTAAGCCACATTGTTTCATTTTTTTAATGATTTACCCTGCGTTACTTGCGGTAAGGCTCTTCGCTTTCCTTAAGGTCTTCTAAAAACCCAGTCTTTTACAGGAAGATTTTTGAACAAATTTAGGACAATGAAACACTGATTGTCTTCCCTAGTAAAATAATTTTGTGAATATAATGAAACAGCAATTAAAAAATCAAAGCTCAGAGAACACAAGATAGAAAAAAACATAAATACTGGTGAAAAATAAGTATGTCTCCATGTTTTACAGAAAGCATAAACATGTGAGACTGACGTACTGCATCAGACCAAGTGTTCATCCAGCCCAATGGCCTCCCCTTTCTTATGGCAGAAAGTCAAAGAAAATATATATTAAATGTACAGATAATAAAAGTGATTCTTCTATATATAATCTTTCAGCTTCCATTGTTTTAATCAACTTAAATACTTCCGAGCAAGGGGCTGAGTTCAGCTCCCTGCATTTAAGCGCAATCACTAGTTCTATCCGTTGTGATTTTACTTCAGGTCTTTATGACTTGTTCATATCTTTGGACTTCATAACGTCCTATGCCTATGCATTCTACAGTTTCATCATCTATGGTATAAAAAATTTGCTTAATTTTATTATTTAAAATTATATTACTGGATATCTTTTTTAATATTTTTCTATTCCGTTCTGGGACTCTACAGACCTTCTTCACTCTGTACCTCATGTCACCGGTCAGTCATCTCAACTTAAAGTTTCTCTCTTCATATGCATAATTCTGTTCTTAGGGATGAGGTGTTCATAAAAGCCAAGGTACCCTTCTGTAACAGAAGCCTAGGCATAAATGAGATTTTTTTTTTTTCTTTCTTTCTTTAAGGACTGATGAGTAATCCTAATCAGCTAATACAACCATGGATATATGGAAATAAATGTTTTTAACAGATACAATACATATATTGAGGACTAACATTTTATGGGAGTTTTTGAATTCTTTCATTACTGTTCCTTTGCATTTATGATTCTCTCGTTCCGTTTTTTGTAGTTTTCATCTAGCATTCTCTGCCTTGATTGTTTCAGCACTAGAAGCTTGGGAAGTAAGTAAATCCTAGTAAATCTAAGTTCTCACTTAGATCCAGAAAGTTATTCCTCAAATTTTATCCTAAACTTTCGTAGATTTGTACTTTAAAAAGCTGTCATTCTCTAACTTCTTTTTAGTAGTCCATTAAAGTATTTCTCCATAGATCACTTATTTAATGTGTACAATGCAGACTTACATATATTTGGGAAGTTCTGTGATGGCTCTAGAACAAAGATGCTGGTGTTATTAACTGTGCATTGAAACATCATTATTCATATTAGTTTAGGAAGGGATTGTATGGGCATGAGATATAGTGAGACAATCTATTTCTGAAAGTTATCTAGCTCAATTACCAGAAGATGTTTAATTAATCCAAATTAAAAAGTAGATATTCATATTCTTTCATAAGGACTAGAATCCTACTGAATACCTTTTTCATATATCCATCTAGCTATAAATAGTCAATAAAATGACAATTCAGTCTCCAAAATTCAAAATGATAAATGGAGGGTTGTCTTTTTAAGACTCATTGTTGCTACACCCTACCCATGAAAAAAGTACAGAAGTCTTTAGCTACTGTGTGTTTGTTTCTCTCTAACACAAAACACCCTTGAAGGTACCAGAGGAAGCACATTCTACTTTTACATCTTTACAGTCTTTTGTGGATACACACATGATAAAGGTAAGTTTGGAGCTGCCACCTACTCCATAGAAACTCTGATGATGTATCGTGCAGGTTTTCTGTATCACTGCATGTTTTTGAGATTCATTATAGTAACATCACTGAAGCTTTGTTCTCTCTTTGAGAGCTAGAAAATTAATGCAGTGAGACACAATTCAGTATGATTCAGAGAAAATTAATTCCTAATCAATAGACACAGACAACAAAAGTCAAAATCAGAGGTCTACCATAAGCTTACTAAATTCTTTATATGTTCAGAGTTAACCCCGAAAGAGACAACCTAGTACTACTGGAGCAGATAAATCCCTCCTTACCTTGTATATCTGTTACTATTTTATATAATTTCTGATTCCAGATTTATTTTCTTGCTAAAAGAAGAAAAAAACCCAAAAAAAACCTTGCTAGCCTGACTAACATAATGAGAATTTCTTGATAAGACAATTTCTTGATAAATGGGAATTTCTTGATAAATAAATACCCATAGTGTGAAGAAAAGCTAAGAGAATGGAGTTGTTGAGCTTGGTGAAGAGAAGGGTCCAGGAGACGTTATTGCAACTTTTGATAGAAAAAGGGGGCTTCAGAAAGACAGAGGAAGACGTTTTACCAAGGACTTTAGTGATAGAACAAGGGAAAATAGTTTTAAACTGAAAGAGGTTTTATAACATTATGTTGGACACAAGGAAGAATATTTTTGTGATGAGGATGGTGAGACACTGGAACAGGTTGTCCACAGAAGCTGTGGAAGCATTCAAGGTCAGACCAGGTGGGGCTTTGAGCAACCTGGTCTAGAGAAAGATGTCCCTGCATGTGGCAGGTAGGTTGGACTAGATGATCTTTAAAGGTCCCTTCCTACCCATGCCATTCTGTGATTCTATGTTCTCTTGTTCTTGTGTGGATCATTGGCTTAGAGACATGGTTTAGTGGTGGACTTGGTAGGGTAAGGCTAATGGTTGGGCATGATGATCTTAAGGATCTTTTCCAGCCTTAACGGTTCTATGATTCTATGGTTCTATTCCATCTGGAGATTCAAATCCCTGCAGTTAAAAGATGTTTCTTGTACAGAACTCTTGTACGCTCAGTCTAGTCCTTTCTACTTCATATATGGGTAAAAATTAGTACAACCTTTTGGGGGAAAACAAAAGACACCAAGAATCTCTAAAAAGCAAATTATTTATTTGATTTTTTCTCTTTTTTTGCAAGATGCTTCTTGCAGATTTTCTCCAGTGTAAAGCTTTGACCGATATATTGTGAGTTTAGGATAGCTGAAGAATCATTAGCTGCTTCCTAACATTACATTTTCTTTCATTTGACATCCCAAGGCAAAAAAATGTACACGTTCTTTGAAATGCAGAGGGTGCAATTTAACACCTAGAAAACTTTCACTGTCTATCTCATAAATGTACAAAACAAACTGAACTTGAATAGGCATAGAAAAATATTTGGCAACAACCTTCAAAAGAGTATGTAGGGAAATCATGGGACAGAAGACCAATAAGCACCTACTCCCATACTCTGTCTGCAAATATATAGAGATAATTTGATGCATACTGTTGAAAACAGCTGGTTCCAAAAAGCAGAGATACAGTTTGGTTGCTTAACTCCTTGTAAGTGCTAACAGTAGAGATAAAATCACAGAATCACAGCATGGTTCTGAGAGGGACCTCTGGAGACCATCTAGTCCAACCCCTTGCTATAGCAGCATTCACCTACAGCGGGTAATGTGCTATTTATTGGTCTTCTCTAAAAATATTATTTTAGGATACACAAGAGTGTGTCTAAAAGAATACTAAGTAGAAATAAATTTCCTTTATCTCTTTGGTATGGGTTGGTGGTTTTTGCTTTTTGCTTTTTATTTATGTATTTATATTTCTGTTGTTATTTTGGGTTTTTTTATTGTTGGTTTTGACTGGGGAGGAGATTGGGGGGGGTTATTTGATTTGGTGAAAATGAAGTCTTCACAAAGCAGACATCTTTATTGATCTATATAAATCTTATTTCTTGGCATGCTGACAATTAATTGGAGAAATAAAACAATGAGAAAAATTTCTGCTTTTTAGAGTAAGGATGAATATTGACACTGATCTATGGTATTCACCTGGGTTTAACTGTTAAGATACCTCTCCTTCTAGAATGACAAATTGTGTGTTTACACTGTCATTTATTACAGATCCAATTAATTCTTGCCTTTTCAGGGGTAGTAACAGTAGAAAAATGTAGTTAGAATATATATTTTATATTTGTGGCTGGTAAGACTAAACTGGAAAGTCAGATGGAGGCATAGAACTGAATCTTCCAAGGTGCAATAAAGGACTACACAAGATGGAAATGTTGATAGTACATTCAAAGTGATGACAACTATGATAAAATTGTCAAATGATTTGTGATAAATCACAGCAAACATTTTTGTCCACAAATTAGATAATGTAATTTTTTTTCTAGATAAACAAGGGGCAGGGGAGGGAGGGGGGCACTTGCAAAATGAAATAATTTTTTCCCTGTAACTCTTGCAGATATATAAGGAACATATAAGGACAGAACTACCACAATAAAATGCAGGATAGCAATAACAGTCACAGGTTTAGTCTTCCCTTTAAACCTTGATGGCTGAGAAGTTGAAACTCCAGTAGGATTGGGGAAGGAGACTTGGGGAAATCATGCCTGAGATGGGGGAAAACCAACTGGACATGGTAGTTTAAAGCTGTTAGTTATAGTTTTTAAAGATTACCTTTTTCAGTTTTTCGTGAGGGTATGGGCACTTTCTATCTGTGGTGAATTTATTTTCTAAGTGACTTGGCAAACTGTAGATTGTCTGTTTATAGTTAATTGTGTAGCTTCTGCACTGCAGTTTTTATTCCTGAATCAAACTTCAAACTTGTAGGTGTAAAAATTGCAAAAATGTACAACAGTTATACAAGTGTATTCAAATTTAGTTTCAAATAATTTGTAAACTATTCTGTCCTTCTGATTTAAATTATTCAGGTTTTTTTTCTGTTGATGTTATGGCCAGCTATTCCTGGCTGTACTAACTAAAAACTATTAAAAGCAGCAACTGCTTTAGACACAGTCACTGTAGTCACTGTGAAACATACTATAACCTTAAATGTCATCCTTTTCACACGATCCAGTAGCTTGTTGATAAAGAATGAAATGTTCCAGCATTCTCTAGTCATCTTCCACATTTCCACGGTTCCAAGACTGATGAAGCTTTAAATTGCACTGTTCTTATCCTTGGATTTTTGTGGGGTTGTTTCCATGTTTTACAGCCTTTAGTTCATACCAGCTATAGCAGATGACTAGTTTTGACCTAATATTGAGTAATCACTCTGAGATCAGGTTTCTGTCAGTTGTCTGCAGTAGACAGATTCTGTGTTTGAAAGCCTGCAAACCAGCTCTTTTCTACCTTGCCATCCACAAGAAGCACATTTTCACAGGACTGCAGTTCCTTCCACCTCCCCTCAACCACACTGCCTGCAAGGAAAGACTAATGATCTGTCAGTCTTCTTTCTGGGACTGTGTTTTTCAGAGTGATTATGAAGCATCTCTCACTCAAGCCTAAACAGAAAGGCCTGATTTACTCCCTAATAAGGTTCAAGTTCAAAGATGGTATTTGGTTAACTTCACTGGGGAATATAGTCAAGGAATTTGTTTAGACTTCCAAGAATTAACTGAAGAGCCCTTCATGTTCAGTGACTTGTGTTACAGACAAAACTTGACTGGTGAGCACTTTTCTAGCAAAATGCTAACAGCCATATTCAGGTTATCATTCAATGGACAAAACCAAGTCTCTTTCATTGACCAAACTGCTTACAACAATTACCATCTAAAAAATTGTTCAGGCCCACCCAATAAACTGCAAATCCAGGTTCTTTGGTTTGTTTCTTTATATTTCCATGTCTGTCTAAGGCTGCATTTATTGCAATTACATTGTGTTTGTGTACACATTGTGTACAATTACATTGTGATTTGGTTGTGTTACTCTCTTGTAGGATATAATCTTTCTTTAGAAGAGGGTTAATGTTGTGATTTGTTTTCATGGAAGAAAAGATTTTTCATATATTGCACCAATATTTGATATTTTTTTTGCAGAAAGGTCATGTATTTCTACTACACTTCCATGTAGTAAGTATTCCTATCAGACAGCAATACAATGGCTCTCCTCTGTGTAAATCACAGATGTTGTGCCATAATACCTACGTCTGGAGATGTGCAAGTTTGAAAGCCTCTCCACTGACTGGATCCCAAAGGTAAGGGAAAATTACCTGCCTCTGTACAGATAACCTGATCTGTTAATTATGCCCAACATTATGGATTGGTGTCTGGTATCTGAGTTAATTACTTAATGAAGTCTGCTAGTGCCAGGTTTGTCAGCAAGAGGAATGTTTTAATGAGAATTTTAGTGATCATGAAAGGTGCCAGACTGACAGTGGAAGTGACTGGATTTAACTAATTATCCACAGAACAGTTGCATGAATAGCAGAGGTCTACATATTTTCTCCATGCTGCCTACCAAGACGCTTTATAACGCTCAAAGATGGACAGTCTGTAGAGAAACACAGTGTTTTGGTCCAGGGCTTGCTCAGCTTTTGATTAGCTGAAGTGATTAAAACATAGGAAGAATTGTAAGTAATCCTTGTGAAGGGGACTGCTGATGATTTGTAGATGCAGCCAGCCAGCAGGCAGAACCACTGAGCTGTTCTAAATAATCTTTCCCACATTATGGTTAAAGTGGAATTTCAAAACCAGACTCTGTAGCACATACTTGACAAAACTGATTGTGATTCATGGGAGACGCAGACTTGTTTGCCGTTCCTTCACTTGGAGGGCTCCAGAGCACCAGGGTCTCAAGCACAAGGCATTTGAAGAACAAGATACTGACACTGGATTGAGGTTCTCCCTTCACCAAGAATAATGAAGTGGAGGTGTCTTGACATAAAAGGAGATCGAGTATTCACAAGTGGGAGGAAAATAAACATTGACTGCAGGAAGAGTTCCTCAAAATTAATCTAAGGAATAGAAAGGAAACAGTCTAGCAAGGAAGAGGAGTTTGTACAGACTGGTGGTTTTGAGCAAACAGCATCCCATCTGCCCTTCTTCCAACACCACAGCTCAGAAAATAATCTTTGACTAAAATTGCTTGAGTGAGATTAACAGTAGTCTCTGAAGCCATGAAAGAAAGACAAGGTCTAAGAGAGAAACTGAGCTGAAAAATGAAAAACCTAAAGAGTGTTTGTACTAGTAAGATAATGGAACATCAGTGAGTGATTTGAGATGTTCTGAAATAGAAAAAAAACCCTTTAAAGTCAAATAGATGGTGGAGATGCCTCTGTTAACACAGATAAATAATGGCAAGTCATTAAAAGCAGAATCAAATAAGTCTTTCTGTCTTAAATCTGCAAGATTTAAAAGCCATCAAAGGTATCTGTGTCCAGCTCATTATGAAGATAAGATGGGAGGAAAGAGGTCTATACTTTTTCTGATATGTGAGGAAATGGAAGCAATGGCAAATTTGAGAATCACAGCCCAGCAAAGAAAAATGTACTAATGTGAGAAACAAGAGAGCATCTGCTCTACGTGTACAAAAACATGACCTGTACTTGACATTGAGAACTTTAACTCCTTTCCTGTTAGCAAGCAACTTTCTGAATCCTATTTTCTCTCCCCTGGATGCCTGAACATCAGTATAAATAAATCCCAGTCATCGCTAGAGTCAAAATATATTCTCTTTCACAGTACGCAACAGGGTGTTTTAGCACTTCAGATCAGGCTAGAGGGAGAAATATTTATGGTGTACACTGAAGAAGAGCAAATCATTTGTGCATATGGGTCTTTAGCTTACTTTTTTTGAGAACGAAAATAAACTCAATGTGAAATTAATACAAATCAATAAATATTTATGTATATGTTTTTAAAGAAGGATTTTAGTTTCTTCTTAACATTTGGAAGAAAACCTTCAGAAACATCAATTCCTTCATATTAGATTAAAAGAAATAGTATTTATACACTACTGTCTCTTCAGATAAAATTCGTATAGACCTAGTCTATCTGGCTTCCTCTGGTTCTCCTTCATCAAGAAGCTGTTAATTCTTCATCCTATGAATTAAAAAGAAGAGAAATTTGTGGACAAAATGCATTTTATCAGTCTTCTATGGTCCAACTGTCCCTTTTCCTCTCTGGAAAGTTCCAGTTGGATTTGTTATTTCACTGCTTCACTGATACTTGATGGAGACAAAGATGTGCAATCATTAAAGAACAGGCGTAGAACAGGCAACTTAAACAAAAACACCTTTAAGCTGGAGAAACAATTGCCAACAACAGCTCTCTGGATACCATCAAAATATGTAATGTAGTCATGCTGGAGCAAATTTGTACACCCTATAAGCAAGTTAATGTAATCTCGTGATCACTGTTATTGCAACTGAGAACAGGAAAGAACTAGTATCAAGAAAGAGGCACCAATTCATGTAGCACTTGTGATGTCTATGCCATATCAAATCTAAACTGGTGACCAGGACCACAAAATGTAAGTAGAGGAAAAAATCCCAACAACCTCAGCCTATGTTTCCTGGCCACAGATTTTTCCATAGATTTTTTTACCCAAAGAGAGATCAGAGGTAGGTTATTGATGAGTCACAATGCTGTGAGAAAATGTATTATTTCATGTCAGGTGACTAATGGTTATCTATTCTTTTAGTAGTGATGGGAATATGGGATGTTATCAGACTCAAAACCAGGTATGGACATTAGACTGTCCTCTGCATTTCTGCTGCAAGGGCAGGTGGAGATCAGTCTTGTTAATTGCATTCCTGGACCTCCAGGAAAATCAGCAGGTTACTCTGCTGTAGTCACAAGCAGAAAAGACTCCTATATTTGTTCCCTTTTACATGTCTTTAAAAATGTTATCGAACTTCTCTTTTAAAAGCATCATTCATTTGTACCGTATTTCTTCCTCTTATTGAATCACAATGCTGAATAAAAATACTATTGAAAGAAGAAAATATCCACTAGCTGTGTTTACTACTACCCTTAAAGAGTTTTCAGAGCATCCCTCAAACCTGATGTTTAGATCTAAAATTCTCAGCATGTTTGGCATAATGTTCACAACACAACTATCTGTTTTTAGAATAAGTGTTTCTCCCTATTCCAGTTAATTGAAAACAATTCTCAATCACCCTCCTGTGTTTAAAGTATCTGGATTAAGATATAGTAGTGGAAAAGTATCAGGGTTTTAAAGACATATAAACAACATAGTTGTTTGAACAGTTGACAAATAAATTCAAGCTCCCCAGGATACTCTTGTTTAGGATTTTCCCAATTAGGCATTTTATTTGATCTCTGGGTCTGGGTGAGCCACAATTCTCAAGAATTGAAGAAGAGATTAATGGACTGGATACAATGGCTAATTCATCTCCAGGGTTTTCTTCATTGCTTGTCTTTGCTAATTTAATACCTTTATATCCAAAGTCAAATAAATCAAAATGAGAATTAGGCTTAGTGCAACCAATCTTTGAAGGGAGTTTATGGCTTGCCAGATTGTAAGAGATTTTTTTACAGTTCTAAATACAAACTTCACAGTAGAGATTTTTTTTTTATTATGGAACGTTGCCAAGACAGGCTCACAAGAAAGTTGTTTGTAAGAAAACAATTAAAATGTTGCAATTTTACATGTCAGACAGACATGTGCTAACTTGAAAATTATAAGTGGGAGCCTGGGGCCTAAAGACCACGTATTACAAAATGTTTGGGGAGTTGCAGCACCAGGAAAATATTTGAGAAAAAGCCAATGCAATGTAGGGCAGAGATAAAGGCGAAAACAGTTTTGTGGTTGGGTTTGGGTTTTTTCCCTTTAATGACAGCACTTGAATCTGAAATTAAGCACAGCAGGTAGGAAGATACTGCCGGGATTTTAAAAGGTATCGCACATCTGTATGCTAACAGACTTTGGTTTTCACCCATAGAGATGTGGACCCCACAGTGTTTACGGTCACAAATGGGAATTGTATATTTCTTGTAAATATACTGTGTCCTGTTGACCCACTATTTAGAGCAGATAACTTCTATCTGTTAGTAGCACTTGTCTTTGTTTTAAAAAACAGGCTGTTTTCCTCAAAGGCTGCATTTTACACAGGCTGTCTTCCAAGACAGGGTATTTTTCATGGGACAGTGACTGTATCTATCTGCACAGGTACGATTTATATACTGTGGGACAGTTCTTCAGCTGCGTAAATCAGCATAACTCTACCAGCATCAGATGTACACCATAGAATAGTTGTTATTGCAAAAAGGTGACATCTCTCCCCCATTCTGACATGGTACACAACTGAACTACAAAAGGTGTGGTACAATGGTACAAATGGTACAGTGGTTACAAATGAAATGGCCAAAGTGCCCATCCCACAGCAGTTTACTTGGAGGTTTGCAAAATTTAATGAGGCCAGTAAGGCTATGGACCTTTTCCAAAAGGATCTGAAAACCTCGGGTAGTGTGGAGAGCCAGACTGCTGTCATCTTGCCGGCCCTGAGCAAACTCCTGCAGAGAGATGGCTGCTTTCTTTCAGGTGTTCATTTTGGGATGTAACTTGAAAGGGAATTTGTGTTGAAACCATAGCCAGGACAGCTCCAATGGAAGCAGTTTGGCATTGCCTCCTTTCCAAAATGGGCAGTTGATACACTATTTTTAATTGTACACGTCTGATATATTTAGCAGAAAGCTTCCTCAGATCACTGTGAAGCTTCTTCATTATAAGTTTCTTCCCTTTTGCAGTGAAGACAGCTCAGCTCCTTATGGTCATTGAGTCTGCTTTTGGCAGGCAGAAAGATATAAAAAGGAGAACTGATTAAAAGCATAAACTCTGAAACTTTTCTGAAGTATTTTGTCATAAAGCACTGAGCATAAACAAATGTATTATATATACACTGTGTTAAAATTCTGTTGGCATTTCTGCAAGAAGGGTCTGTGTGGTGGCTAAGCTTTGATGAAATACATTGGTCATTTCAAAGTCAAGCTAATAAAGTGTTTTATAGAACTCCACATCTCATTCACACTAATTCTTATCTTTATATACTTTTAAGGTCAAGACAAAGCTAGCTGTTAACAGTAACTCTGTGGGATTTAAAAAGTTTATTTATGTAATATAGACAGTATTTTACCTGAAAGTGATATAAAAATTTCTGTATTTATATACTTCTGCAATAGTTTCAAATATTCAAAACTTTAAATCTTAAATACTTTATTTTATCATAGTTTTCTTTAGCAACACTGGTATTAAATATATGAAAATACTTTTGAGGAATTCGTTAAGGGCAAATTTTCTAGATGTTGAAACCACACTTTATTTCCAGTGTGCTTTTAAGCAAGAAAAACAGCAATAATCTCCTTGATAAGAACCTTAACTTCTCAGTGAGGCAACATGAAAGTATTAGGAGGATATTTTTGTCCTCTGGTTTTTAAAACAGCCACATTTTACCAGTCCTGATCCATTCCAAAATATCCTGGTTATATTTTTGATAACATCCAAATGTATTCAAATGTTTCTGTTGCTATTAAAAGGCCTCTGTAAGGGGCCTTTGGTTCTCCATCAAATACATGATAGCTGATGAAGGACATTTACATATCCAGTTCTCTTCACCGAGGTAAAAGCAATTGCCATAAACTGTCCCAAGAAGAAAAAAGCTTAAAGCCAAAACCAACCAACCAACCAATCAAAAAAAAAAAAAAAAAAAGAGAGAGAAAGACAAAAGAAGAAAAAGACATAAGAGAGAAAAGAAGTAATGAAGCAGTCCCAAATACTTTGCAAGCCAGTGCTTCCTTCTGCAACCATGAACTGAACTAGCTGCAGACTGGTTCAGGTTCTGTGGTCTGGTGATTCCAGATACCAGGCAGAACAGAGTAAAAGGTCAGGACCACTTCTTCCTGAAAGTCTTCCTGGTCTCATAGAAACCACAGGGTACAGTTAGCTGGGCTGTAGATAGTGATACACAATTTGAAAGTGAACAACCTTAGTAGTGCTTGACCATGTAGAAGGAATGCAGTCTGCAACCAAGAAAGAGTTCTTCAAAAATTCCAAAAAACATACAGCATCCTTTTATATGCCTCTATGTTTTTCACAAGAACTGTATAAAACCGGGAAATATGTCTCTTAAGATGGGGCTTTCTTATTCTTAGTTCTTGCATGGGGACTGGTTGCCCTATTGTGTGAAATATGAAATAATACTATAAATGTCTTTGAAAATACATCTAGCCTAAGGAGGAATAGCTCTTGATGCATTGACTTTTGGCATCCTAGACCAGTTCACAGGTCTGAACTTCTGAGGTCATCTGTCATTTTTCCAGTTGCTTCTCTGAGAACAAGTGTGAAAATAGCTCAACCCAAACCACTACAGACAACTTACATTACAGGTCCAGGAGATGATTTTCTTCCTTTTCCAGATGAGATAGGACAGATCACTAAGGCCAGGACTGTGCTGGTCAGTGGTTGTCCCTGTGGGATTTTTTCCAATACCAGTGAAGGAATGGAAAGCCTTATCCAGGTGCGCACACCAATGGGCTGCAAGATTGAGTTTTCCAGGGTCTAGAGAATATAGTTCACATGGGGCTGAAAATTCCATTGGGATTTATAAACCATTGTTATTTAGGTGTTCAGTGCATTTGGAAAGGACCAAGTGACAACATAGAGTTTCACTTACTGTCTCCATACTTGTTGAAGGGTCTGAAGAAAGAGGAGTCGCTGAGGACAGTGGGCCTTTTGTACCATTTCATGGTAACACTTTGCCTTCACTTCCAGGTGGCCAATAGATGTGTAACTGAAGCTTTGCCCACAGCATTAGCAGGTTTTTCTGCCAGGGATGGTCAGTCCTGTTACAGAAGATGTTGGTCATGTATTTGAAGACAAATCTCTTCTTTAGATACTCTCCCTCTTCTCATGAAGCTCACGGCAATCCTTGAAAGCTGAGAACTGGCCTAGTATCTATCAATCCTCTGCAGCCATTTCCTACCTAACTCACCACTGCCACTTCCCTTTCTGAGCTCCTTTATCACATCACTGCTCACGAGGAATGGCAAGGCCTAAACCCAGACCTTATCTCCCCAGCTCCTGCACACTGTAACAAGCTGTTACTGGTTTCAGCATGGTGAGAATTTGGTCCTAGCGCACCCAGCACTTGCATTCTTGCACGTGGGGCTCTGTGTCTTGCTGCAGTCAAAGAAAGTTGAATGCACACTCCCACGTTTCACAGCCTTATTTTGTGAATATAAGTGGAATCACCAACATAAAAAAAAATAATAAAAAAAAAAATGTCTTTTGCTGAAAGAGTGTGCAGTGCTGGGCACACTGTGGGGCCATTGTCTCTACCAGCAGTTATGACTAAATCAGTACTTACTGTTGTGAACAGTATTTTAAACCTCTAGAAGGCCTTCAAATTTTTCAGTAGCTCAAATATTCAGCTTCTCAGGTCTCCAGTGATGCTACAGGGACAACACGTAAAATATATCAATTTACATATAATAACTAAAGTCTATCTCAAGAAAGTTTTATGGAAAGTGTAATGAGAACTTCATATACCTTTAAAGAAACAAGCCAACTTTGGAGACCAATTTTTAACAGTACAGAATGAGAAGTTATTCTTGCATTATATATGGGTACCAATGTGATCCTTCAAATAGAGTAAATCCAAATATATTCATAAAAATACAAGCCATATAATAATAACTATAATTGAACATACTATTCCACAACTGTTTATGGCAATGTTTTCTTACTGTTTTCTTTTTCAGAGCTAATGGGAAACAAAACAGAACTGTATCGAAACACAAAAAGACAGTGGGCTTATCATAGGGTGGTTCAATTAATCTTTCTTTGTAGCAGATTTTGTAACCCCTTCTGAAGACCTGAGATTCTGTATCAAAGCCACGATGCTCCCTGCTGGCTTCTGCCAGCACTGCTTACATCTTAGTATACTATTTTGACTCAACACCAAAGTGCTCACATATTTCTCTGTGCATTTAAATACACGGCGAGATCCAGTCCAGCAAAGACAGGTGTCAGGATTGCTGGAAGAAAATCTGGCATTTAGACCAGATCCTTGGAAATACTCAAGAGTCAGGGAATGTCACTGTGCTTCTCATACCCAGTTTTTATGAAAAGGATGAACGTAATAGGGATGAAATCGCTATGAGCAGTACATCTCCAGATTTCACTGTTGCCAGGGTCCTTGGCTGTTTGAAAACTCAGCCATGAATCTTGGTGTAAGAACACAAGCTGAATAGAGATCCTTTGAAAAGCTAGTCCTTTAATGCTTTACATTCTTTTTTCCAAGTCTGGAGAGAGACTGTAAAAACTTCAACACCACAGATCATATGAGTATGCTATTTACCTTAAGCAGTGCTTTTAAATAATCCACTTTTTATCTTGTTTGTCAACACTGTGTTTGATGCCCAAAAAGATTTACTCGAAGTGTAAACATTATCAGATACCTACTGTTCCTCTGTAGTACCTCAGGGGGAATTCAAAACCGGCCAGCTTAGATCTCCGTACTTCAAAGAATTTCCCCTGAAACCTTGTTTACAGCATAAGCAGAAAAACAAGGTCCCTTTCCCCTTTTGTACTACCATTAACCACATTAAAGCACAACACTCCACTAAATAATTCCTGCACAACATACACACAAACTCCACCATCATATAAAATAGGTCAATTGCTTTCATTTTAACATGCTAATTTACCACCACAAAACCTGATACTGGGAGAGACAAGGATGTTTTACAGTAATTCCTGCCCCATCCCTGCTGCCCATCTATATTACTTTACAGCTTCCAGAGCTTTATGGTAAGATATAGTGACACCTCTATTGCATTTAAAAAATGCATAAAAAATAGAAATGTTAAGAACTTCCTCTCTTGTCCTCTTGCCTTGAACATGTCAGAGGAACTTACAGCAGTTAATCCAATATTTTATTCATCATGGCTTTCTTTTGGGTTCTGCTTGCTTTGTTTTATTGCAGTGAAGGCTATGACTGAATTAAACAGCACATCCTAACGTGCTCCAATAGCTTTAAACTGAAAATGAGAGGTGTGTACATAAATACATACACGGTACACTCACAGCAGGCGCGCAAACTCTCCAAAAGCCAATTACAGCTGTAACTGTTTGTGGTGGGCTGACCTTGGCTGGCTGCCAGATCCCCACCCAGGTGCTTTCTCCCTCCCTCTCCTCAACACCACAGCCAGAGACACTAAGATGGACAAGCTCATCAGTTGAGATAAAGGCAGTTTAATAACAACAACAAAAACAAACAAACAAAATAGCCATGCATGGATTCAAAGCAAAAAGGGGAAATTTAGTCTCTGCTTCTGATCATCAGGCAGATGCCCAGCCACTTCATGGGAAGTAAGGCCTCATCATGCATAGGACATTTTTGGGAAAGGAGTTTTTTGGGAAGACAGGCATCCTTAATGCCTAACTCCTCTTCTTCCTCCTTCCTTCCCCCCAGCTTTTATTGCTGATCACGATGTCATATGGCATGGGATATCCCTTTGGCAACTGAGGTTGCTCCCAGCCTCTTGCCCATCCCCAAGCCTCCTAGACTTGTGGGGGTGAGATGCGTGTTTAGTCACCAGCCCTGAGGTGTGTGGTGAGCACAGCACAGCCATAGCCAGAGCATTGGGGCTTACCAACACTGTTCTAGCCACCAGTGCAAAGCATGGCACCATATGGGCTCCTACAAGGAAAGTTAATTCCATCCCAGCCAGATCTACTACACTGTTGAATAGTAACATAAAGTATATTTTTAGTTAGCAACAACGTGTAGCCTCATCCTTCTTTTCTGCTTGTAACAATCCACAATTATTCTGCTGACGTAAATGAGGTTATACGTCAGTTTGTGCAACTAAGGTAGCTTACAAGAGCATATCATAACTTAAATAGCTAGCTTTATAGAAACGTACTGCAACCTTGCAAAGTTCTAGAAAAATAGGAAACACACTTTAAAAATAAATTCATATTTTTTAAAAAAATTGATTCACAAGGCTGTAAAGTGGAAACTCATGTCTAAAAGGAGATCTCAACAGCATTCAGAAACTTCCCTTGCTGCTTCCATTCTTAAACAGCTGCTTTCCCAGTTGCAATTGTAACCATGAGCCACTTTGTTTTCATGGTGTGCAATGTTTTCATGAAGTAATTTCTATAGACATCTTCTAGTTAAATACTTTTCTTTTTTTCTTTTAACCAAATCAATGTAAGGTCTACCTCAAGAATTCCTTGAACAAACTGAATTTTCCACAGATATTCTCTTGGGTTTTTGCATTTTGTTGTTGAGTTGGTTTTGGTTATTTGGGGATTTTTTGGGGTTTTTTAACAGAGCTTTGCTTTCCTTCCAGGAGTTTTTTATACCTTCAGTTACATACTAGGGGAGCTATCCATATGAATAATGGTTTATTGTATCTGTAATTTAAATCACAAGGCAGGAAAGAAAAAATAAGAGAGAACTTTTCACTCTCATATTAATTCATGGGAAGACAGCAGGCTATTCTAGTCAGCTAGGAAGATCATCCTCACTGAATAACAGAGAAGTATTTAGTTTTGGTGAGCTGGGGGTCATGCTATGTGTTTCACTCTTGGTGGTATTAATTGAATGTCGCATGCCACAGTTCAGGGTCTGTTGTCCCACTGCCTCTGAATTAATGACAGTGAAAGATGTTTTGCACTTGGGAGAGCTATGCAAATTTGTAACTGAAGTTCTCACAAATGAGAGGCAAATGGGGGATAACATCTTGACCTCATCCATTCATCTGAGCTCTCAAATCAGGGAGGGTCTTTTCACCCACTTTGCAGCAACAAACTGCTGCTAATCTTTGATGAAACAGTGACATTTTACCAATCTCAATAACACCTGGCAAGTGCCTCCTGTTGTCAGTAGTACTGTGTTTTAATGAACAAATAAATGGCTTATCTACCATTCTTGGCAAGAAACCCCAGCTACTGAGGCAGAGCACCAGCTCTCCCAGTGTTACTTGGGCTAATTGACTCATTGGATGAAGTTAAATCACACTATCCCCAGTGGGATGTATGGTTGCTAGTAATCAATAGCTCAACAAGATCCACATGGCAGGTAATTAAGTGGAAAGTAATTAATACCCATCAAATGTTTTATTAACTGTTTGCCGTTCCTTCACTCAAAAGTCCCAGTGTCCCATAAATAAGGCTGAGAAGATTAAGAATAAATATAGTCTGTGTTTCTTAACAACCTAAGTATTAGTGCTAAATTCCTTACTGGTCTGTGCAGCATTTCAAAGCAACATCTCATACACAGAAATGTCTTTGTCTTACAACCCAGGAGAAATTCTCAGTTGGCACTGTCCTAAAGATTTGGCTGTTGCCTGAAAAAAAGGAGGTGCTTCTGTCCAAACCAAGCAAATCAGATGATTTGTTATGGCAAGAATTTCTAGTATTCCTTTTTGCAGTAATATTTTATCTGTCGTACAAGTGAGCAAAGACATGTAAGTAAATGTGAAATCTTTCATGGCCACAAATAAGGCTGGGAAAAAAAAAAAAAAAACAGGTAAGATTTTTGGCACAAAAACTTGCAAGCGGTTCCCAACTATATCAGCAGACCCTCACCCTCCATATTCCTTGCTCCCATACACTTTGCCGCTATGGTATTTCTTTCATGCACCTACAACACATTACAGGCTGACTTTTAAAGGACAGACAGTAATGCTCCATGCAGACTAAGGCAGGGATTAGTTTCTGCTTTAGAGCATTTCCTGAGTGAATGCTCACATTGTCCAACAGCCTGCAAAACTGGAAGCCACCACAGAAAAGGAAGACTCCCTTCATTCTCCTTTACCAGCCTTTCCAGCTGCAGAGGTTAGGCTCACCATTCTTTTCACATGTTGTTCATTTGGATTTTTATTCAATGTTTTCCTTTATTTATTAGTTCCTTTTGTTTGTATATAACCCAAGAAATGCTGAGACAGCAATAATACTAGAACCAACACGTTAACAATCAGCAGCCACCTTCCTGTCCAAGCCCAGGCACCTTTAGAGAATGTTTACCTAGTGCTATTCCAGGGACAGAGTTTGGCCTGTCACAAGACATCTGTAGGAGGACTTGACATTTCTGGAGATTTAACAGTATTGATTCTTTCCCTGAGTCTTGATTTTGAATGTTGCATCCTCTGCCAAATATCTCTTCTAAATTTTACTCCTGAATTCATGCTGCCTATCTGATTCAGAATCTACCCTTGACTTTTAAGACTTTTATTTTGCTGGAAACACACTTCCTCCCTCAAAGTATTAACAAAAGTGTAAATGCTCAGGTGTGAAGGGGATGTACAAGGAAAAAGGTAGCTGAGTACACTGGTGGGTGTATCCAGTGCTTATCAAGAGACGAACAGCAGAATTCTTCCTTAACCACAGTGTTTTCTAATTCCTGTGGAAGTCTGCCAGAGCAGGAGTCTTTATCTTCCCTGGACTTGGTCAGGGGTGCTGCTAAAGTGTAGACTTCTGTATATAAAGATTTTTCCACCTTTTCCTCTCCCCTACCAAAAATTCCTGCATATCTTTCCCATCACCTTAAGATACTAAGAAATGCCTGTCTTGTTCCTCCTTCCTTGGGATGATATACCCTTTTTACCAGCTACAATAGGACATTGCAGTTTCGCTCTGGACAAAGCATCTTTTCATGGTGAGACACAGCTTCCAGTCTGGATAGACATTTGCATCTAGAGAGAGTCACCTCTGTATATAATAGTAGCTTACTGGTAGCCTGGCAAACGGACACCTCAGTCACAGGATAAAATAGAACAAAAAGATAAAATGGAGGCAAAGAGCAGTTTGTGGCTTCACCAGTAAATAGATTTAAAAACAGATTCACAGATGGCGTTCATAATTACAAACAGAGTCCATAACAGAAAACATGGAGACTCCCAAATTGCCTAGTGATTTATTCCAGTTTAAATTATATGCTTATTCAAAATCCACACTTTTGGTACCAGTTTCTTGTGGTACAACTCATTCCTTGCTGCAGCGAGCCTTACACGAACACTTTCTCTGTTCTGAAGATTGATGGAAAGAGGACAGACACAAATATAGTAAGCATTTTTAAATATGTTTTCTGGTGTGTTATCTCTTAGTTATCTCTTTCTAGACATTCTAACTTATCTAAATAAGGCTAAATCTTGTGTTGTTATGCGAGGAAAACTCTCCATCAAAGTCTGAGGGACTAAGAATATAGTCCAAGTGAGAGGAATAATACTCTCTAAGTAAAAGATTTCAAAAATATGAAAAATAATCATAGCAGAAAGAAATAAATAGAAACATCCTCTGTATTCTGCTATGAAATATAACATGCATAATATAAGTTAAATGTTGTGTGTATTTATAGATATGCCTATTTTAAATCTGTTCCAACATGTATTGTATACATGCGCTAAGAATACCCCAGTGCAGTCAACTATACAGCAGAATTAGGTGCATTTATAGATTATATTACTATCTGAACATTTCAGATTTCTTATAATCTCTAGATCTTCCTGTACAAAGTACAAAGCATTTGGTTGAACAAAAAATCAGCTCTGATACACACACACAGAGTTCCCATTGATTTCTGTGCTGCTGACTTCAATGGATGTTGAATGTGTGTATTGGAGGGCAAAAGACAGCTATTTTTAGTCTAACCTTCCCAGACAAAATGAACAAGCTGGGTGTTCTTTATACTGTCATCTACAGTATCCTTAACACTATCTGAATCATCTTTTATCTTCTAATCTAATTCATTAAAAATGAGCTGTAGCAGAAGATATCCTCTAATGAATAAGTGCAACAAAAGAAAAATTGAAAATAATCCACTAATCAGCTAGTTTTGAAACACATAAAAATTATAAGCGTCTTTTTTGTTGTTGTTGTTTCTACATAATTTATCTGCAAGTACTGTTAATTTCTAAAAATATGTCTAGTTATCTACCAGAGATCTCTTGGAATTTCTTTTTTTAAGACAGAAGAATTGGAGAAGTTAACAAAAAGCACAGTTTTCTTAACTTTGTAAAAATAACAAAACGGCAAAAAATCAAATCAAGCAACATTATCCATGTATATTCTTTTATTTTTTAGAAAGCTTAGCAGTCATATAGGTGGTCTACTGCTTCATAATAATTTCTGCTATGTTTGGATTTCAAAAATCACAGAAAATAAGTAATATTTTGACATCAATAAAAATAAAAAAAGAGAAAGGGAAGAAGTTCCGCTTTGTGAAGAAGAAGAGAAAAGAAAACACCAATACTGTTAAGCCTTTGAAAGATTTGTGCTATATAATGTTCTGGGTTTCAACATGAAAAATAGAAAGCAATTTTTTTTCCTGTGGGTGAAATTGTCCACCACTTTGTTTTACAGCTAGGAGGATCCTATGCCTCACAATTTCAAATTAGAAAGGATCCATGGCAAAATACCTGGGGTTTTTTTTTTCACTGTCTCAGCTTTGCAGATAAAGCATGAGTCTGAAATAGGCTTGGGCCTTATCAGAGATGGAATCCTTTCATGCTTGAGGAAATGGCAACAAGCAAATTCAGCTTGAGCACAGGAGTAAGAACCTAGGGCTTCAGAAAAAGGTAAATATAAATTATCTCAAAACAAGGCCAAAGTCCAGTTTAGCCTTGCTGAATTTACCACTTGTCAACCTGACTCAGCTTTTTTTCTCTTAACCCAAGAATACCTTCCCTACCTTCCCCATAACAGTTCTGGTTATATCTGAGTTGGTAATTCTAACACTCTACTGAAATAGGAAGATCCTGGTTAAGTGTAAGCCGTAGGCTTTGAAAAACACAGTGTGTAAAATTCTAAATGTTTCTGAGGAGTGGTACCACCAGAAACTTCACATTAAACCTCCCTCAGGTTTCAAGGCCACACATTTTGCTGGACTGGGCAACCTGACAAACAAAACTCTGGAATCTGATGCTAGGACACCCCTTACAAAACCAGCAGAGTCAGGTCTGAAGACACTGCCTGCAGCAACTGCAGCTTTACATGTGCTTTCTTTATCTGTGCAGTAAATGAATGGTTATCTCTATCCAGAGTTGCCAAGACAATCAAAATAGCACCTTTAATATGAGACGTGCTCACTGTGTAGCAGTAAAAACATGTACATGGGAAAAAGAGGAAATGTAAAACTCTTTAGGGGAAAAAAAAAAACCAAACCCTAAACCAAAAAGACAGTAAAGAATTAGCACTATTGTAAAATATAAATGAACAATGTGGAATGGGATTCTGTCTAAAAGACTGCAGCTGTAGTGAATGTGTTCATTTCAAACCTGTCTGATTCCCCCTTAACTCTCTTAGCACATGTAAAATATCAGATATTTAAGGACAGACCTTTCTGACAAATCCTCACTAAGGTCAAAATCACTTTAGTGCAGACTGCTCAAGGCCTTGTTTTTTCACAACTAAATGGTCAATAACAGCTACTTCAGCTGCCACCGCTGCAGCACAAACTATTCAGATCACCTTTACAATGTCTAAACTTCAGCAAAAGCACCTTAATTTAATCTGGTTTAGGATTTCAGACAAGTACATTCACATGGCAAGTATTTTCCAAAAGTTCCAAACAAAATTTTCTGTAAAATTAATTTTAAATCCAGAAAAAAATGTCAGAAAAATTAATAAATATAATACATAGATGTTACAGAAAATGTTATGTTCCAAGTTCGCATCCTCATTGATAAAAGAAGGAAGATAAAAAAACATTTCTGTGCAGTGGCAGAACTAATAGTTTAGTCTTATTAACATTTCCTGTGCCAGAGTAAATCTTTGGTAGCAGCCTGGTACTATAATACTACCTACAAGTGAAATGAAAATTATTAGTTGGAAAAACATGGGCTTGAGATTTCTCTTCCTTTCTGTTGTAAATATAAAGGAAGGTGTTCTGTATAAACTACTTGTCCTTCCACAGCAAACACGCTTTGGTTTAATTGATTGCATTTCCACAGCTGTGTTTCCAAATGAGAGAAGTCCAGCTTGAAGCAACCCACTCACAGGAAAGCTATTCAAGTTTTGAATTATTTCATTTGGCAGGAAAGCCCTGTGAAGAGGTCATGTGTTAACAGACATATATATCAAATTGTACTGTATCTATGTCCAAATACACTTTTAGCAGCATGAAAGCGAAGTACCTTAAGGAAAGAATAGGAAGCTCAGTCTTAGGTAGTGAGGAAGTAAAAGTGAATGCACAAGGTTTCAGGTAAATATTATTATGAGTGTGGAAGTGGACAGTAGGAATTAATGCTGTATTAAAGAAGATTAAATAGTCCTCTGCATGTTGTTTTCTCTTACTGTTTAAGAGGAAACAACATGTTTCCTCAGTGCTGTGAAAAGAGAAAATATTAATATACATCAGAGATAGAAAACAGAAAAAAAAATGTTGGTATGCCGCTTTTCCAAATATAAAAACCCAAGACCAGTGCTTATCTATGTTATAGTAAATATCAAGTTGAATTGTTCAGGTTTAGTTTCAAATAAATTGCTAGCAAAAGAAAGGGTCTTGCCTAAAAAAAGACATTACTTCTTGAAGCATTCAAATAGAACATGCTTGAGTGCAGTCATGGCACCATTACCGAGATCATTATGTGTTAAAGTGCTACTCTGTGCCTGTATTTGTTCCTCCAGTCAACAATAAACACTAACAGAAATGAATTGTTATTAAGTGAAAATCAATCCCTAACTGACAAATATCCTGTATTATTGAACACTGGTCTTTCCAAAATTTTATCCAACAAGGGAAAAGAGTATGTTAAAAATACACACATTTAAAAGCGTGCAAACAATTGGGTTTAAAAGTCTGTAGGATAATTGAATACATTGCTTCAAGTGGTAGAAAAAGTATAGCGCACAAGGAAAGTGGTTCTTCCTGGTTATTTAGCAATTGGGAGATCATATTTGGAGGGCTGTATCGTGTTTTGGCTTCCCTAGTAGAAGTCATGGATATACTGGAGTGAGACCAGCAGAAGCTATCAAGCCGGTCAGGATGCTGGAGCACAAGATAAGTGTCCGAGGAGTGTCTGAAACTAGGCTTGTTAGGCCTCAGGAAGAAAAGAAGGCTGAAAAGAGAACAGGTGGCTGTCCACATCTACCAAGTGAAGGGGACGCAGGAGAACTAAGCTGGAAGCTTTGTTTGGAAATGCTGGCTAGATCCTAGTTTTCATCATGAGTATGGTCAAACAGTAGAGGAGGTTGCTCAGAGAGGGTGTGAAATCACCTTCCTTGCAGATATTGCAAGCTCGACTAGACATAGCTATGAGCAAGGTATACTAACTTGTATTGTGCAGGGTTTGGACCAGATACCTCAAGAGTTCCCTTGCAATCTAAACTATCCCTTGGCTCTTCGTATTTGCATTCACTGTTAAAAACATCAGGAAGTTTCTTGGGCCTTGGTTTCAGGTTTCCTTAGAATAACTATAGCTGTCTAATAGTTAGGTCCTTCTGTTGATTTTAAAAAAGCTCAATGCCTGTGGCAGGCCAGAAGCACAACAGAAAAGAAATTCAGACAGATGTTATTGTGCATATAATTTTGTTACTGAGTTTTACATATTACTTGTATAATCTGTTTAAGAGACAATATGCATTGTCTTGAATACAGTCTCTTTTCTGATCTGGATGTGAATCATACAAAGCTGTTAGCAGAGTTTTCTTTTTTGCTTTCTTTGATGAAGATTCTTATTTTTATCCTCATGAAAAAGGGAAGAAAAGGAATTAAATCAGTTTGCAACACAGAAAACATTTTAGCTGTATTATACTGGCTACCTGGAGGCATTCACTATGAAATTGGAATTCATGTTTATCTGGACTTGCTGCAACCCTCCTGAATAAAAGCTCCATTCCTAGCCTTTCCAGGAATTAATTTAGTCTCACATACATAGGATCTGGTGACATCTTCTTGTGTCTTTTCACTTTAAGAACAACATTTCCCAAGCTAATATTATGTCCTATCACTAAATTCTTATGAACCTGAAATATTTTATAATTTTATTAACATAGTTATTTGTATTATTAAATGAACAAAAATCTGAGCTGCTTCTTAGTGGAATTTTCGATTTGTAAACCAGCTAAGTATTAAGGACTTACAGGACATGCTGTGTTTCAGACAGGCAGAATGGAAGAATCTGAGAAAATCATCTACCTCATCTTCATAATATGGAAGTAAGCAAGGAACTCTCCTAGAGGATTTTCCAGCAAAGCCAAGCTATGAGATAGATGCTCTGTCCAGGTTCTTCAGAGCTGTTTGAAGTAGCGCTATGCAAGCCTTTTAAGTGAATCTTGGGGAAAAAAAAGATCAACCATAGAGATTACTGGGGTTTGTTATTTTACAGAATGAACAGTGTTACCTACTCACAATATGAGCCCTAAAAGCAGAATGTACAATAACTGTTCTATTAATCTTTTCTCACAAAATGAGAAAGTGAATGGGAATTATGCTCCATGACTCTTGCCGGAATTACTTACTAAACTTTCTTATTCTTCATTGCTATCCTCTGATTCCTTCAGCAGAGAAAGCTAAAGCACTCTTTCAAGTACTGGCATAATTGTGTGTAGTATTATGGTACCTAAAGCTTGTACTAATTCTCCTATGTTTACAAACCTAGTTCCACAGTTTTTTCTTGTTTATCTGTGCTTTATTGCTAAAACGCATGTTTTCCTCTCCTCAGAATATAAAACATTAATAACTAGCATCTGGAGCCCCTGAATGAAGATAAAATAACTTGCCCATGCATACAGGCAAAAGAACGTTCCTAGTGAAAAAAAAATAATTGGAGTGTTTTTCCATAGGTTTCAATGTAGTTCAAAAGATACTGTAAGAATATGTCAAACTGGGGGGGCAAAAAAAAAAAAAAAAAAAAAAAAAAGTAACTTACCTGCTCTTTACTTTGGTTAGCATACAAGACTTTATAAGTTTTTTTCCCTAAATTGCAAAGTTTGAATAATTTCAATCCAATTTGTGTTGAAACAGAAGCAAGTCCCTGATGTCCGTAAGTTTCACAGACCAGAGGTAGAACAACATGTCCTCCCATAGCCAGGATTAAGCCAGTATAAACCATTAGGAGATATATATATAGATATTGCTCAAAAAATTATTTACTCTATTAAGGTGACCAGAAAAAAGGCATTAGAGTTAGATTCTTCCAGCCTCATCCCAGTAGTGTGCTACTATATAAAAATGACAATGATTTTCTAATATTTGCTGATAAGAAACTCTATGCCGTATACAGGCTAAAAATCTACAATCACATGCCTTTGATTTTTTTTTTTCTTTAATTATTTATTTATTATTATATTAGGAAGGTGTGCTAAGAAAGCAAATTCAGAATTTTTCTAAATCGGGCAGTCCTGGTATTTGATTTAGGGGTCAGGGCAGTACTGTAATTGTGGTTTTCTCAGTACCACTGAGTTCAACAGCAAGAGCATCAGAAGGAAGCACAGTGAAATCAAATTCTATTTCAGATTTGCTTGATGTTTTAGAAGTCTGTGTGGGGCTTTACATGTTGGCTGTGACCAATTTTCTCTTTCTCTGATTTCCTTTTAGACTCCTGAGTCGTCTTCTAGCCCAGTCACTGAGCTTTGGTGTGGACCTAAAATCAAAAGTTCTTTCTCCTTCTGTTCTTGTCCTTGACTGCTTTCAAATCAGATCAAAATGTATAGTGTCACAAAAAAGAAAAAAAAAAAAGGAAAAGGTAAAAAAAAAAAGAAATTCCTCTTTCATTCAAATACTTTCTGAAATCAAAAAGCTTTGGAAAATATTATTTGGGGTTCTTCCATTTATGAGAGTCTTTTACAGTAAGTGCTTTTTTAATAGTGAGAAAGCATAACATAGTGTTTCTTTAGGCTCTCTGTTAGCTGCATGTTTTTCCCTATGTTTTTCCAATTCTTTCTAGGCTTGAACAGAAAAGAAAACTATGAAAACCAGTTCCATTTTAAGGGTCCTCCTAATAAAGCTAGACTCAGTCTTGAAGAATTATAGTAAAAGCATGTTTTCTAATTTTGCAGGCAGCTTTTTTTGATAACAGCTGCACATTTTTGCTTGTCTTGCTGTGGCCAAACCAACTCCCCACAACTGCAGGTTGTTTAAATGAAAGCAGAAGCAATTAGAACAAAAGCGGTCAGCAAATTTTCTTATGAGTTCTAACAAGCCCCATTAAAATATATGACTGATGTATGCCTAAGAGCCTTCTTACATGACATCTTACATCTTACGGCTTACGTTGGAGAACTAGTTGGGATGATACAATTTTGCTAGGATTCATAACCAAAACTTTTTCCTTAATTACTTTTTTTCCTTGACATTTCTAACAGATATACCCATTATGAATGAAAGTTCTTCAATTTCACTTTATTTTTCTTCAGCATGGTGTACATTTTAGCCTTTTACAAAATATATTGAGTAAAATGATGGTCAAAAGTAAAAAACACACTCAGAAACCACATCTGTAGATTTTCAACAAGCTAAAAAGGTGCATTCAGGGGCAGGCTGGGAATTCCTACAGTCTTAAAGCCAGACTACTTTTCAATTTTATTTACAAAAAATGCATGTGAAAAGTCTACTGTAGTAAATTGTGGTTCAATGCGACCATAAGCCTTGAGGTTGGTTGCACCATCATACCCAGGAACACAACCTTAAAAAGTGCTGTTAGAGTTAGAATCATATATTGTATGCTAGAGGCAAGTGAAGGCAAAGGATAACTTCATTGTTCTAGCAGGGAAAGAAACAGCAGTAAAAAAAAAATGATAGAGAGAAACAGGACATGAAGAAGGTGAAGAAAAATATTTTTTTAGATGCTGTGTAGTATTTTGCCTCAGCTATGCAGCTGAAAAAGTAGCATCCTGGAAGTGGCCACCCAAAGAACAGCAATCTTCAAATGCTTCATTTGTAATAATGTGTTTTCTGGAGGTCAAAAGTGTGATTCTTGTGCAAACTTTGTTGAATGTGATTTACATAACATCAGGAGACTCCACTCTTAGGTTATAACAGGCTTTACTCCTACCAAGGACAATCCTAGAACTGGCACAACGGTCCTCAGAATGAAACAGTGCAAAACAAATAATTACTGTAATAGCATAGTGAAAGGCAGAGAAATGCAGAAATGAGGGGGAAAGTGTGGTAAGAGATTGCTTCCATCTAGTATTTAGGAAGGCTATAGATTGCACTAGCTGCAATTCGTAAAGAGTATTTTTGTAAACCTATGAGTCCTTGTACAATACAGAATTTGACAATTCTGAAAATATGAAATTGCTCAAACTATCATTACAATCAACAGCCATTACAATCAACTGCAGGAAATGGTAGGAAGATGCTGAAGTGTCTTTTCTGCTAGGTTGTCATTCACTGAGATGGACTTCAGACCATTTTTTTTTCCTTGCTGATTAGACCATCCCTTACTGCAGCCAGGACTCGGATTTGATACAAAAGGATAACGTAATAATTCTTTGTTGCTGGGATTTTTTGTTGTCTTGTCACTTTATGCAGTCTTCTAAGATTTTGCTGATGTCAAGTATGCAGATCAAAGATGTTCAGGGTATTCTAATTGATTTTTTGAGTGCTGACTGACTACTACTGTCTTTGTTTATTTTAGGTCACTATAATTACAAGCTGGAAAAAGAACAGCATTGCCTCTAAAAAGATGCAAACAAGACCTTTCTACATAGGCACCTGAAAAAAACCCCACAACTTCCCCTCTGCCCCTCTCCCAAGTTGTCACAACCTGCTACTCCCCTGGTGTGCAAACATTTCTGTTGCTGTGCCTGAAAACAATGTATTAGCGACAGGCTTACCTGTTACTGGCTGTTGTATTAGGCTATTAACAGCTTCTGCAAGTTCTGGTCGTTTGTTTGCTTATGAGTACTCTCACATTTATGTCTTTGAAGTTAGCAGTCCAGACATAACTCAGTACAGCACACTACAGAAGGGTAAAAACCAAATGCACTAAAACCTACCACAGACTAGACTGTGGAGTCTAGTGCTTTTTTAGTGACAGCGAAGTTACGCAAATTCAGTTCTGTTGACATCAGTGAGCTCAGAGGGTTTGGGAACAGAACTGGGAATTTCAGCTTTAAAAACAGAGTTGGGTGATTCACCTCTGCAGGCATCACAGCAGATATTTCCCTGGTACTTAACCCTTCCAAATTAATTGCTATTATGGCTCACCACTGGAGTAGAAAAAGCAGCTGGCCTGAAAGAGCAGATGGAATTTGAGATGGTGGGAGAAGTCTGAGTTTGGTATTATTTTTTTTTTTCATTTTCCTTCCAGTGGATAGTCAGTCATTAAACTTGCAGGAGCATGTGTTTGTTCACCAATATGTTGCACAAAGTAGCTGAAGATGTGTTGCAAGTAGTTATGTTGACTTTCTCACATTAATGCAAAATTCAAAAGAAGTGCTCTATTACCTCAAAAGAGACATGCTTACAAGTATTTTGAAACATCTTATGCCCCCTCTTTTTTGAGACAGGTAGGAGTACTGCGTATATAGAAGAACAGCCAGCCAAAGCAGTGTACCTTTCCCATAAGGGCCAGTAGTAATGTTAACTGTATGTTTCCCGTGGGCTTTATTTGCATCCATTTGTCTTAAAACTGCCTTCAGTAATGCAGAACAGTAAATTGGAGATTGACAGAGATCCCTTTCAGCAGTACTTGTCTCCACTAGGTCATCCTTTAATGATTTTTTTTTCCTGAAAAGATAAATCTAATGTTAATAGATACATTTCATAAGTAACAATATCCAATATTACATTTTTGTTCATTTGTTGGGTTTTTTTCCTAAAAGACCATAGAGTTAAAAGTTCTTAGCTAGAGGGACAGAATTAAATGAAAATTAATTTGAAGCATCTTCCTTATTCATTAGCACCTGCCGAATGAGTTACGGGAGTAGTCATATATCTTCAGCAGTGAAACATACAGCTCCATTTAAAAATGTTAAGACAGCTGTTGTCTCTGGAGTGTGTGTGCGCAACAGAAATTAGCTCTTTAACTCTTACGTGATTTCTAGAAGATGATTCCCTGGAAAGAGTGTGTATCACAAAGTAAAGGCTAGGCATTTTTATGCATGTATATTTATACACTATAAGAGTGCAAGGAGGACTCAAGGAGGATTTCCCATGAGTCCAGAAATAAGCATGAAAACACAGCCCCTACCTTCGAAATACGATTTGTTCCCAAACTGTCAGTGGAAATATAAATCTGTTTGAAAAGGTAGGTGAAACAGGAAGGTAAAAGACATATCAACAGCCATTCTGGCCTCTTCTCAGTAACTGCACTTACCTGTGGTGTTGGCCTCTGTGGCAGCCCTTAATAGTGCTAAAGAGCATGTGGTGTCACTCTTGTATCTTTTCTAGATTTGAGTTTGTTCTCATGCTTTCATGAACATCTCAAGCAAAATGAAAGCAGTTACACTATTTATAACACATGGCAAGCAACATGCTAAACTGCTTCATTGTCAAAACCGTGAGGTGGTTTAAAGTACCTACGATGAAGGCTAATGGGAGCCAATGGGCTGGCAAGATATGTTCAGTGGGAACCGCTTAAGCAAGTTCCTGTGTTAAATGGTGATTGACAGTCATTTCAGGGATGCACTCTGTAATGCATAGTCATTGGAATAACTACTGCATGTAAGTACATGTTTAGATGTGTTATTAAGACATCTTGATACAATGCAGCTGTGCTTACCTTTCAGCTTTTTTATTGGATTTGCCTCTTTCAATGTAGGAACACCATAAACTGTACTATGAAAGTTTATTCTTGATAAGACTCACTTAACAGAACACAGTGCTTTTGGTTCTGACAAAGCATACTGGTATTTGTGAAAAAAAAATCATATAAAAGAAGTAATAGATTTTTATTTTACTTAAAACATTTCAGTCTTCCTGACGTTGGAAACTACATAAAGTACATGTGTATGAGCAGATGAATCCGTGTTGAAAATCAACAGTCTTGTGCTTTTATTAATTTTTCTGTCTAGTGAGGCATTTAAAAATTTCCGAGGTCTAAAAGACACTTCACCTACCTGAAGATTATTAGGTCTGACCAAAAGGGATGTAGATGGCAAAGGGTATTTGAGACTATAACAAGAATAGCTCCTGTCTTTGCTGTTGGAAGGGTTAGTATAGGTTTCTAATTTAGGACTGCTTTTTGAACCTGGACTGTTCTCTTATTTCCATTTGGTTCTGTTGATTGAAAGTGTTTGTATTGATCTGTATCTGACAAGCTTTTCATCAAGAGTCAGGCTCACCATAGTGGGTCAAGACATGCAACTTTTAGACCAAATCGCTTTGGTACTCTATACAATATCCTGAAAAGGCTATTGAGAGCTCTGATGCTGGACATAGCTGCCCACCTATTAAGCTGTTGCAGCTGTAAAGAGGTCACACTACCTGCATCTTACTTGTTTCCACCAGCAGTCCAAAGCATTGATTACGAGTGTTATATATGCATCTGGGAATCCTAATGTACTTTACAGGTACCATGAAGGAAAGGGTTACCTCTGCCCTTCATCCATATTCCCTCATGTTTAGCAACTTGTTTACATACACAGAACAGACTTTCCCTGTTTCTATGTGCATGAAATGCAATGCAACATCTGCTTTTGAACTGGATTAACCAATTCATTGTAACCATAGACAGCAGGTTAAAAAGGTTACAGGCATCTTTAGTCAGAGTGTGAGCAGTTTAAACAAAGCAAAAATGCTAGTAATGCATTGTATTTGCATTTTGTTTCCAAGTGAGCACCTTTGTGTGGCAGCAAGCAACTCAGTTGTAAAATCACCTTTATAATATCTGACGATGCATTTCAGATTCTGTAATGCAGATACTTCAAAGGGGGGGTGGGGTGGGGGTGGAGGGAGGAAACCCAAACCAAAAGAAACAAATTTGGGTGGGGGTTGGTTAAAATAAAAGTTCATTACTACAAAATATATGACGCTGGTTTGGGGGGTTTGGAATTTTTTCCTTTTTTATATCAAATGACTGCATCATTGCTGGAAATTTTAAACTCTGCATTTACAAGTGTCTGACAAAAATGTGCAGATCAGCCACCCTAGACATTAAATATTCCTGTCTATTACACAAAAATGTTATGTACACAAAGTGATTGTTTTCATGACCCTCTGTACCGTAAACATACAAAGTAAAATTGTTTTGTTGTACCTCTGGGAGGGGCAGCACAGAGTTCATGATTCAGGGAAAGTAGACCCCTCTTATGGAGCACAGATCAGGTATACTGTAAGAAACAGAAGCAAAAAATTACTTTTCCTACGCTGCTTCACAGTTTTGCTTGACAGACATTTCTGATGTGGTTTTTTCTACACTCCTTCTTTAGACTGTGTATGAGTTTTGTACTGCAGTTCTTGCCCTTGTAACACTTAGAGTTTCCAATGGCAGAAGCTATCAAGAATATGATTTTAATTGTGAAAATCATATGAATAGCTACCATTGCTGTACCAAAGGTTTAGTAGTCCTCCAGCCCTGTTAATATAAGTAGCAAAATAAGGTAGATCATAAAACATGTGGAACTACTGAGAATTAACAAATACCTTTCTAT